>NW_020175398.1:214987-241740 GCF_003031525.2 Neophocaena asiaeorientalis asiaeorientalis
AAAAAAAAAAAAAAAAAAAATCCCAGTGGCCTAGCTTAATGCGTGTTAGCTCTTGTGATGTTGATCATGATGATGATGATGATAAAAACATGATTATCTAACATACAGACACTAACACAGAGTCAAGGAAAAAGAAGAAATAGGAAATAATTTTCAAACAAAGGAACAAGATGAATCTCCTGAAAGTGACACTAATGAAATGGTAATAAATGATTTACCAGACAGTGAATTGAAAATAAACAACATAAAAATAATCAGTGTGGGAAGGACAGGTGAAAACTACATAAACAAAGTGAGAGATTGAAAAAAGAGAAAGAAAATATTTTAAAATACTAAACAGAAGTCATGTATCTGAAGAGTACAATAACTAAACTGAAAAATTCACTAGGGAGAGTTCAACAACAGATTAGATCAAGCAGAAGACAGGACCAACAACCTCAAAAACATGTTATTGGAAATTGTCCATTCAGTGGAACAAAAAGGAAAGAGTAATGAGAGCTTAAGGGATGTATGAAGTACCATCCAAAAACCCAATATACACATTACAAGAGTATCAAAAGGAGAAAAGAGAGAGAGAAAGGAGCAGAGAGCTCATTCAAAGAAATAATGGCTGAAAACTTCCCAAATCTCAGGAAGGAAATGAACCTCCAGATACAGGAAGCATAATGGATACCAAATAAGATGAATACAAGGAAATCCACACTAAGATACGTTATAGTCAAATTATCAAAAGTAATGACAAACAGAATTTTGAAAGTAGCAAGATAAAACAGCAACTTGTCACTCCACCAACCCCCATAAGACTATAAACTGATTTTTCAGCAGAAAAATTGCAGGTCAGGAGGGAATGGAATAATATATTCAAAGTGTTGAGAGAAATAAAAACTGTCAACCTAGAATATGTCATCTGGCAAAATTGTCCATCAAAAATGAACAAGAGATAAAGACATTCCCAGACAAACAAAAGCTAAAGAAGTTTACCACCAGTAAAACTGCCTTACAGAAATGCAAAAGAAAATTCTTCAAGTTGAAACAAAAGGCCAATAGAAAAGCATATAAAGAATAAGACTCACTAATAAAGATAAATATATAGACAAATTCATAATATTGTAATGGCATAGCAGTTGGTAAAATACTTTTAATTCTAGTATAAAATTTAAAAGACAAAATGATTGGAAATAATTATAACTATAAAGTGTGCTAATGGCTACACAAAATAAAAAGAAGATATAAAATGTGACATAAATAACCCCAAGTAAGAGATGCGTTGAAGCATAAGTGTGGTTTTGTATATGATTGAAATTAACTTATCAGCTTACAATATACTTATACTATAAGTTGTTTTATGTAAGCCCCATGGTAACCATACAAAAAAATATACTTATAGAAAATACACAAAAGAAATTTTTAAAAGGAACCAAAGTATATCAATACAAAGCATCAATGAAATACAAAGGAGGAGAGCAGGATAGAAAAAGAGGGACAAAGGGCTACAAACAGAAAGCAATGAACAAAATGGCAATAGTCCATCTTACTCTATCAATAATTATTTTAAATGTAAATTGTCCAGCAATTCCACTTCTAGTTATCTATCCAAAAATAATTGAAATCAGGATTTCAAAGAGATATCTGTCCTCCCATTATCATTACAGCATTATTCACAATATCTAATACAGACATACAAAGTTTTATTGCCCTTCAGAAATACTGCATTTTATACAAATTAACGATTTGTGGCAAATCTGTGTCAAGCAACTATACTGGCACCATTTTTCTAACAGCATTTTCTCACTTCAAGTCTCTGTGTCACATTTTGGAAATGCTCACAATATTTCAAACTTTTTCATTATTATTATATCTGTTATGGTAATCTATCATCACTGATCTTTCATGTTACTATTGTAATTGTTTTCGGGACACAACAAACCACACCCATAAAAGATAGCAAGCTTAATTGATAAATGTGTGTGTGTTCTGACTCCACGAGCTGCTCCACTAACTGGCCATTCCTCCATCTCTCTCCCTCTCCTTGGACCTCCCTATTCCCTGAAATACAACGCTATTAAAATTAGACCAATTAATAACCTCACAGTGGCCTCTAAGTGTTCAAGTGAAAGGAGGAGTCACACATCTCTCACTTTACATCCAAAGCTAGAAATGGTTAAGCTCAGTGAGGAAGGCACATCAAAAGCTGAGACAAGCTGAAAGCTAGGCCTCTTGTGCCAAATAGTTAGCCGAGTTGTGAATGCAAAGGAAATGTTCTTGAAGGAAATTAAAAGTGCTACGCCAGTGAACACATGAATAATAAGAAAGTGAAACAATCGTACTGCTGATATGGAGAGAGATTTAGTGGTCTGGATAGAAGATCAAATCAGCCACAACATTGCCTTAAGCCAAAGCATAATCCAGAGCAAGGTCCTAACTCACTTCAATCCTATGAAGGCTGAGAGAGGTGAGGAAGGTACAGAGAAAAGTCTGAAGCTAGCACAAGCTGGTTCATGAGATTTAAGGAAGAAGCCATCACCATAACTTAAAAATACAAGGGGAAACAGCAAGTGCTAATGTAGAAGCTGCAGCATGTTATCCAGAAAATCTAGCTAAGATAATTAATGAAGGTGGCTACACTAAACAACAGATATTCAATATAGATGAAACGGCTTTCTATTGGAAGAAGATGCCATCTAGGGCTTTCATAGCTAGAGAGGAGAAGTCAGTGCCTGACTTCAAAGCTTCAAAGGACAGGCTGACTCTTGTTAGGAGATAATGCAGCTGGTGACTTTAAATTGAAACCAATGCTCACTCACCATTCCAAAAATCCTAAGATCCTTAAGGATTATGCTAAATCTATATTGCCTATTCTAAGAATGGAATAACAGAGTGTGCATGACAGCATATCTGTTTATAACATGGTTTACTGATTATGTTAAGCCTACTGTTGCAACCGACTACTCAGAAACAAAGATTCCTTTCAAAATATTACTGCTCATTGACAATGTACCTGGTCACCCAAGCACTCTAATGGAGATGGACAATGATATTAATGTTATTTTCATGCTTGCTAACACAACATCCATTCTACAGCCCATGGCTCCAGGAGTAATTTTGACTTTCAAGTTTTATTATTTAAAAATAATACATTTTATAAGGCTATAGCTGCCATAGATAGTGATTCCTCTGATGGATCTGGGCAAAGTCAATTGAACACCCTTTGGAAAGGATTCACCATTCCAGATGACATGAAGGACAATCAAGATTCATGGGAAGAGGTCCAAATATCAACATTAATAGGAGTTTGGAAGAAGTTGATTCCAAACCTTATGGATGACTTTGAGGGGTTCAACACTTCAGTGGAAGAAGTAACTGCAGATGTGATAGAACTAGCAAGAAAACTAGAATTAGAGGCAGAGCCTGAAAATGTGAATACATTTCTGCAATCTTATGATAAAATTTTAAGGAATGAAGAGGTGCTTCTTATGGATAAGCAAAGAAAGTGGTTTCTTGAGATGGAATCTACTCCTGATGAAGATATTCTGAGGACTGTTGGAAGGACAACAAGGAATTTTGAATGTTACATAAATTTAGTTGATAGAGCAGCAGCAGGGTTTGAGAGTACTGACTCTAATTTTGAAAGAAGTTCTACTGTGGGTAAAATGCTATTCAACAGCATTGTATGCTGCAGAAAAAATATTTATGAAAGGAAGAGGCAATTAATATGAAAAACTGCATTGTTGTCTTATTTCAAGAAACTGCCACAGCCACCCAACGTTCGGCAACCACCACCCTGCTCAGCCTGCAGCCACCAACACTGAGGCAAGACCCTCCACCAGCAAAAAGATGATGACTCACTGAAGGTTCAGTAAGACTTAGCAATAAAGTATTTTTAAATTAAGGTATGTACATTGTTTGTTTAGACATAATGCTATCACACACCTAGTAGACTACAGTATAGTGTAAACATAACTTTTATATGCACTGGGAAACCAAAAACATTCATGTGACTTACTTTATTGTGATATTTGCTTTTTTGTGGTGGTCTGGAACAAAACCCATAATATCTCTGAGATTTCTGTATGTGGAAACAACCTAAATTTCCATCAACGCATGAATGGATAAAGAAAATGTGTTGTATACATACAATAAAATATTATTTAGCATTAAGAAAGAAAGAAATCCTGCCGTATGTGACAGTATAGATCCACCATGAGGACATTATGATAAATAAAATAAGGCAGCCACAGAAAGACAAATATTACATGATACCACTTACATGAAGTATATAAAATAGTGAAACACAGAGGAAGAGAGTAAAATGATGGTTTCCAGGAGCTGCAGGGAGGTGGAAAAGGGGAATTGTTATTCAATGGGTATAAAATTTCAGTTATGCTTGATGACTGAGTTCTAGAGATCTGCTATACAACATTGTACTTATTGTTAACATTACTGCATTGTACACTTAAAAATGTGTTGAGGGTAAATCTCATGTTAAGTGTTTTCACTACAATAAAATTTAAAAACTAAAAATAAGTAGAACATGAAAGAATGAGGCTTTCAGGACAGAAAAGTACTATTGGTCAGCCTTTAAAATAGTGAAAACACACCAATTGTTTAAAGGATGCCTGTTAAAGAAAAACAAAAATGATCTTCTAATGATAATATAAATATTTTTTAAACTGAATTATGGGGCTTCTCTGGTGGCACAGTGGTTGGGAGTCCGCCTGCTGATGCAGGGATGCGGGTTAGTGCCCTGGTCCGGGAGGATTCCACATGCCATGGAGCAGCTGGGCCCATGAGCCATGGCCGCTGAGCCTGTGCTCCACAATGGGAGAGGCCACAGCAGTGAGAGGCTCGCGTACCACAAAAAAAAAAAAAGAAAAAAAAATGAATTATGAGAACAAATGTATTTGAAGACCCAGCGTTTTATCCTTAGAGAAGATAAAGAACTAGGAGATAATATACATGAAGTGATTTGTTTAAGATCATAAAATTAGTTGACTTTACATTGACCATAAAGCTATTTGATCATAGAGATGAAGTAACTTGTTAAAGGTAGTAAAACTAAGTTTGCAGAGCCACAACTTGAGCTCAGGAAGTCTGGTTCCAAACAGCATGGCTTTCCCTCTATACTACATGGAAAAAACTGCAAGTTAGTTGGATAAGGAATAGAAAAGTTGGAAGGGGAATCATAACCATGTTGGAGTCTGAAGACAAGCTGATTACTCTGCTACTAGGCCAGATCCTTTTCGTTTTCCTCACTTAGCCTAAAAGTATCCTTAGGGTAGAGCACATATGGAAAATGGGGTTTATGCAAAATTATAAGGGGAAGGATGGAGGAAGATAGAAAGGAAAGGATGACGGAAAGAAAGGAAAGAAAGGGAGAGAGGAAAGTCAGTAGTTTAGACTTAAATGAGAAGGTAATATTTTGGCATGGTTTAAAGTGATGACAATTTGGTCTGGCAAGGAGAGAAGAGAAAGACTAGTGCAAACCATTGCCTTCCTCTGTCCTTCATGTTTGGAGGTCATTTAGGAAATGGAGGGCACTTTTTACCTATCTTTAGTGGCAACTGGAAAAGAAGTAATAGCTCTCTTAGTCCACGGCATTCAACTCAGGCCAAGCCAACTGGAAGTCCCTGCCAGAATTTGCAAAGGTTGATTAAACGACACTTTAAAGGGCCAGTTTAGAATTCCTTCAGAGAGGAAGTGTGTGGTGGTATGGCAGTATTGTCCAGTCATAGCAGTGTCCAGTAGAGGTGCTGGCAGTGGTGAAATCAATGGTGTTCCTGTAATATGAACAGACTGTTCCCAGGGTGTGACCTTAGTTTTTTCCTAACTCCTGTCAGACCTAAGCCTGCTTCACCAGCTTTCCCATTAGTTCTATAGGCACCTGGATATCTTACTGGTAACTGTCTTTTCTGCTTTAGTCAGTCAGAATTCACTTAACCTATTTATACCAAGAGCCCTGACAGACCCTAAAAGGGGCACAGGTTTCTGACCAAAGCCTTGCTTCTTTGAAATTTCAAATAAGAATATTTATCTGTAGGAAGTTATTGAGGTAACCCGCTCCAGCTGTGCCACATGCAGGACTGTGACTGATACTGGGAGCTGAATGTATCCTAGTATATCAGAACCTGATCTGCTACCTGGGATGCACTGCAGTGGTTTGGAAAGGACTTTGCTGCTGACAGACTTCCCTCTACCATCTGACCAGTTATGTGATGCCAAAGAGCTTACCTAGAACCTCTTAACTGAAATGTTTTCATTGTTAAAATGGAATTCATTTATTCATTCATTTATTCACTCAGTGAGTATTTACTAAGTGCTGACTGCCTGCTCTGCATTTATAAAATAATAATGAATCAACACAGACAAGATCTTTAACTATGTGCAGCTTTTGGTGGGAGAGAAGCAATCACTTTACCTGATATTTACAAATTGTGATAAATGCTATTTAAACAAGGAAAGAAAGAAAGAAAGAAAACCTCAAGAAGATTTCATTTATTCAGGGAGGTAAGAAAAAGTTTTTCCAGAGGAGAAATATTTGTGCACAGATAGGCTACAAGAATGATGTGTGTGTGCACGTGTGTGCTTGTGTGTGTATACATGCAGGGGAAGAAAATATGAGGCAGAGAAAAAATGCAGAGTGCATCCAGTGGTGTGAGGGAGCATGAGATATCAAGGAATGGAAGAAAAGCCAGTGAGCCACTAGCACAAAGAATGAAATGAACAGTGTGAAATGGGACTGGAGGGGTAAATGAGGTCAGAAAAGGTAGAGTACGGAGCCATGTCAGGTTTTAGGTAGTGAATACAATGATCCATTTTCTTTCTTCTTTTTCTTTTCCTTCTCTTTCTTCTTATTCTTTTTAAAGATTCCTCTGGTTACTTTGCATGAATTGGAGGGGAGGCAAGATGCAATGGTGGGAAAACTAGAGGGATCCACTTCAATATCCAGGCAAGAGATGGTTATAGCTTGGCCTACGGTAACAACCACAAAGATAAAAATCTTTGAGAGAAGTAAAATAAACTTGATGATGAATGAAATAGAATTGGGAGGAATTTGTGAAAGATGAGTTCACAATTTCTGTCTGCAGACCTGAATGACTAGAGTTAATATTCCCTGAGATAAGGACCCTGGAAGAGGACCTACTTAGAGGGGCAGAATATGAGTTAGACTTTGAACATGTTAATTTTAAGCTGCCATTGAGATCCTCAAGAGTAGATAGTGAAACATCTGGATATATGATTCTGAAAATCAGATAGCTATAGGTAGAAAATATTTGGATGTCATTCATAAATAGAAGTTATTTGAAACCATAGGTATTGGTGAGTTATATAGGGAGAGAATAAAGAGTGAGATGAAAGAAGATTGGAAATGACATCAGCAAAATGGGAGTATAGGAATTTTTAGCACTTTACTCCCACCCCCAGAAACATCAATTTGAACAACTATCTTTGAAACAAACTACCATCACAAGAGCCTAGGATTCCAGATGATGGTGGAACACCCATCCTATCTGAATAAAGTACAAAAATAAGAAAAGACACATTGAGGAGAATAAGACAGATAGATTCATACTACCTCCATCACCATCACCCTTCCCCTAATCCCAGGAAGCCCAGTGCAGATAAGGATACCCTCCCCATGTGAGAAAAAGAATGAAATGAATGCCTAATTTCAGTGTGGTTCCAAGAACAAGCCCACCCTAGTACCAAGCCAACTCCCATAGCCCTTGTTGTCTTTCATGGGCTCCCGCACATCCAGGCCCCTGGCTTACCCTGGTGTTTGCTGGCTCCAGTGGCCCTAGGTAGCTCCCAGAGCCCCAGGTGGCTTTCATGGCACCAGGGTCCCAGTTTAATCCCATAAATCCAAGTTCTAAGTGCTTCTCAGCTCTTGCTGGCACCACCAGCCCTAAGAAGCTCCTGAGGTTCCAGGCGGCTCCCTCTGCTCCAGGCTTCCAGAGGGTGCCTGTGAACCTAGGTCCCTGACCCAACCAGGCGCCTGCCAGCTCCTGAAGCCCCAGACAGCTCTTGAGGCCCAAGGTTCAGGCAAACCTAGGTTCCCGGTCTACACAGTTGTCAGCTGACTCCTATGGCACCAAGCACTTGGGAAGTTCCTATGAGCCCAGGCTCCTGGAACATCCCAGTGCCACTGGCTTCCATGGCCCTGGGCAGCTCCTGTGGTCCCAGGCTCCCAAAGAGCTCCCATGAACCCAGGCTTCAGTAGATACCTGTGAACCCAGGCTCCTAGACAGGCCAAGCACCAGAATGACTAGCATGAGACTAGGATCCTGACCTACACAAGCACTAGACTGAGACCCATAGATCTAGACTCAACTGACTCACATAGACACAGGCTCCTGCCCTGCCCCCAGGCCAGGTCAACCTCCTTGGATCTTGCCTTGAGGCTGGATTCCACATACCCAGGCTCCTGACTCCTCCCAGCATCAGAACAGCCCCCACAGTCCTAACCTCCAGACTGTTCCTTGAGGCCCACAGGTTACAGGTTGACTCCTGTGGCCCCAAAATCTGGGCTTGACCTAGTCCCCATAGCCCCATAGTCCCCTTGTCCCCATAACCCCCACCCATAGAAGAGCTTCTGCAAAACCAAGCTCCTGACCCATCCCAATGTAGGACCAGTTCCCTTGCATCCAGATGCAATGTCCACCGCAGTGGACTTCAACACCTCCTTGGCCCCTGTGGTCCCAGGATTCAGGTCCACCCACAGTTCCCAGACCCATCACAGTGACTCCAGAAGCAAGCCTATTCATGTACACCACCAGACAACCTGCCCAGAATCTCTGGTTGGGCTGACTGGTTAAGGGCTTTGTTACTGAAACCAGTCTGGAATGGGTACATACTTCCTCAAATACGCAAACACCAATGCAGGGCCACAAGGGTCATGAATAATCAAGAAAACATGACACCTCCAGTGGGAACTAATAGAGCTCCAATGACTGACCCTAAATAAATGGAGATTTTTGAACTGGCAAAGAATTCAGAATAATCCTCTTAAAGAAATTAGTGAACTACAAGAAAACAGAGATAGAAAACAAAAAGAAATTAGGAAAACAGTGCATGAACAAAATGGGAAGTTTGACAAAGAAATAGAAACTTTTTATAAAAACAGAAAGCTAGAGTTGAAACGCATGATGAGTGAACTGAAGAATACAGTAGAGAGCTTCAACAACAGACTCAACCAAGCTGAATAAAAAGTTAGTGAACTAGAAGATAGGCCATTGAGAATCATCTAGTCATAGAAGCAAAAAGAAAGATGAAAAAGAGTGACATAAACCTACATGAACTATGTAATACCATTAAAAGAAACAATCTATGGATTACTGCAGTCCCAGATGAAGAAGAGAGGTTAAAAGGAGAACATTTATGTAAAGAAATAACAAATGAGAATTTCCCAAATTTGGGGAAAGATTTGGACATCTAAGTTCATTAAGCTAATAGATCAACTCAAAATTTCAACCCAAAATGCTCCTTTCCAAGACACATTATAATAAAACTGTAAAATCAAAGACAAAATGAGAATTTTAAAGGGAACAAAAGTGGGTTTTTTTTACATGTAATGGAACCCCCATAAGGTTATCAGTGGATTTCTCAGCAGAAACATTGCAGGCCAGAAGTGAGGGGTGATATAGCCAAAATAATAAAAGAAAAACAAAGCCAAACAATAAGAATATTTTACCCAGCAAATTTACCTTTCAGAAATAAAAGAGAGATAAAGATTTTCTCAAACAAAGTTGAGGGAGCTCATCACCACTAGAATTGCCTTACGAGGAATGCTAAAAAGAGTTCTTGGGGCTTCCCTGGTGGCGCAGTGGTTGAGAGTCCGTCTGCCGATGCAGGGGACACGGGTTCGTGCCGCAGTCCAGGAGGATCCTGTGTGCCGCAGAGCAGCTGGGACCGTGAGAAATGGCCGCTGGGCCTGTGCGTCCGGAGCCTGTGATCCGCAACAGGAGAGGCCACGACAGTCAGAGGCCCCCATACCGCAAAAAAAAAAAAAAAGCGTTCTTCAAGCTGAAATGAAAGAATGTTAATTAGTAATGTGAAAACATGAAAATACAAAAATATAAAACATACTGGTAAAGGTAAGTACATAGTCAAATTCAGAATGCTCTAATACTGTAATACAGTGTTGTATTAATCGCTTAATTCTAGTATAAAAGTTTAAAGGTCGAAAGTATTAAAAATAGTTATAGCTAAAATATTGTTGATGGCAACGTTATAAAAAGAGGAAAATTATGACATAAAACATGAGGGAGGGGGAGTAAAAGGTAAAATTTTTTTTTGTATGTGATCAAAGTTAAGTTGCAGAGAAAAAGAGACTGTTCTATCTGTAAGGTGTTTTAAGTAAGCCTCAAGGAAACCACAAAGCAAAAACTTATAGTTTACAAACAAGGTAAAGAAAAATGAAATGGAGAGATGTTGGTCAAACATTTCGTTATACGATGAATATGTTCTGGGAATCTGATGTACAGGATGGTTAATATAGTTAACAATATCATATACTTGAAAGTTGCTAAAAAGTGGTAATTACTTAAGGGAGTAAAGGTGTTAACCAACCCTATTTTGGTAATTATTTTGAAATGTATGCATGCATCTAATTTTAAAAAAAGAGTAGGAAGAGAAGATGATCTAGGACTGAACCTTGAGCTCTTACAATATGTAAAAGTAGATAGAAAAATTTAGTAAAGAATGCTAAGACAGACTAACTAGAGAAGTAGGAGGAAACCAAGGAGAATGTTATCACAGAATCCGAGAGAAAAGCATTTCAAAGGGGAGTGAATAAGAATGTTGAATGCTCTCAAGAAGTCAGGAGAGTCGATAATTGCAAAATTCCTATTAGAATGAGATAACGTAGCAAGAACCAACCTCACAGGGGCTATCGTCAAATTACAGGGTATAGTTACCATAGAGTGCCTGATGTACACATTCAGTCAAGGCAAGTAATAGTACCAAAGTCATATCTAGCCAAGATTCAAAGTGAGAGAAATTTTTAAATGGTGATTTTTTTATATTATTATGGTTCTTTGTGGTTTTCAAAATGTTTTTATGATGTATGTTGTCACATTTGATACTTACAATAAGCCTTGAAATTCCCACACATATGATTTGTTTGTTACAGATGATGAAACAGTGACCCAGAAGGGTTAATTGTGTGCCTAATGTCACACAGCTCATAGATCCAGAGACAAGGCTTAAGTTCAGACATTCTGATTCTAACTTAAGTTGAGAAGGAGGAAAGAGAGAGTGCTGCCCCATGTTACCTGATTTACAGCATGACGAGAAACCTTTGAAAAGAAAAATAAAACAATGCCACACAAGCTTCTATCTGCAGGCTTCCTGGCTTAGAAGACTGAGCCCAATCCCATGCAAGGCGATTTTACAGGTTCTAGACAGGCCTTCTGCTCCAAATAAAATGTTTTCTACCAACTCATTGTCATTTGTCATTCTTTTACCAAAGGTCATCTGAGTCTGCAGATAGTCTTGCTTTATTCTGCTCAGCCAGATCTCTTCTAAAGATTAGTGCTCAATGCTGAGCATTACAGTTTAAGGGCAACTTGGATAAACTGGCAGGACACTTCACACATGAGGCTGAGGGGCTAGAACCTGAGCCAAGGGACAAAGTCAGCTCTGGGACCCTTCTGTGGGGCTGTGTGACATAATGAAAGGGAGAAGGAGAATGTCATTTATAAAGGAAGAGAAAAAAAACAGAAGTACCAGACGTTATTTTCCATATCTGAAGGATATAATAAACAGCCAATGCTTTGTTTATCATGAGTAGATGCTGACAAGGAGGTAGATAGTTGAATAGATAGATAGATAGATAGATAGATAAAAGAAAAAACTTTCTAACCAAGAGCACTATGCTGGATGACCTTGGAGGTCATATAATCCCCATCAGTAGAAGTGACCAAGGAGGAACAAAATGCACATGCTTATTACCTACTCTAACCAGGCACAAGAGAGGCTATTCATCCCAGGCAGTTAGTTGGCCAGAACAGTAAACTAATATTAGGAGAAACAGAAATATCAAGAAGCAATGACAGTACTGAAATTAAAAACAAAACCGTCAGCCCAAACATGAAGGAAGTAGTAGCTAGAGAACAGAGCAAGATAAAAGGAAAAGGAATACATGAGAACAAAACCTAGGCATCTAGTAAATAAAAAGATTCTAGATGGTAAAAAACACAATTCTTTAAAAATTCAACAAATATATATTACTATTATATGAGATTGACGTGCTGCTTACTAAGCTAAGAAGGTTATATATGACTATTATAAAATGGCTACCATATACAGTAAATATGTTAAGTGCTATATATATATAATCTCATTCATTCTTCATAACAACCCTAGAAAATAGCTATTATGAATTCCTTTTTACCAATAAGGAAACAGGCTGATATTCATCACACAACTGCTGAGTGTCTGAGTCAGAATTCAAAATCAGGTATTCTTTACTTCAAAGACTGGCTGTTTATGTCTTCTACTAAGAAAGCAAGTGGAGAGTTTCCCTGGTGGCACAGTGGTTGAGAGTCTGCCTGCTGATGCAGGGGACAAGGGTTCGTGTCCCGGTCCCGGAAGATCCCACATGCCGCAGAGCGGCTGGGCCCGTGAGCCATGGCTGCTGAGCCTGCGCATCTGGAGCCTGTGCTCCGCAACAGGAGAGGCCCGCATACCACAAACAAAACAAAACAAAACAAAAAAACCAAAGCAAGTGGAAATATAACAGTGAACAGGATTCAACCCTTAGAATGCTTATAGTTTAAAAAGAATAGAAAAATAAGTGAGAAATTAAATACAACATGACCTGAATAATTAGTTAGAGGCTGAAGAACACTTTTCAGGGTTGTGAGATTTCCTAACTGCCCATTTCTGGTAAGACCAGTCTCTGAACTTTGCCAGTCTGAAGTGAAGGCAAGTGAGCAGAGAAACATGAGGTGTGTGGATTAAGGTTGTATTGTCAGTGATGCGGTTATACAGACCTGGGTTCCAATTCTGACTCTTCCACTCTGTGTTATAGGACAATTCTCCATGGGCCTCATGTCTCTGCACATCTTGGAAGTAACTGCCTTTGTTACAGACTCTCATTTTCAAAGATGGTTTGTATAGCAAATAGCCTTGGAAGAGAGAGATAGTATCTCCCTTTGGAGAAAAGGTCATGCATGCTTACTGTCCACATTATATGTGTCCCCTTAGGGCACAAAGCAGACATGCTTACTGTCCATTCTAAAATATTTGTGCTCACTTAGCTCAGGGTTCCTCTCCTGTAACGTAACCCAAGGAGTGTGCAAGGGATCACCTTGCCCTATTTGTACAGCCTCGTGGGAATTAGGGCTTGGGAACTGAGACAAATACTGATATTCTGGCTACTGATATTGCTGTGAATGATAAACTCTCCTTCATCACTGGCCCAGGAGTCTTGTGTCCTCTACCTATGTCTAACTGTGGCAGGTTCACTTGTTAGCTTGTAGCTAGAGTACAATCTCAGGCCCTCCACCAAACTTGATGCTCCCTAGCTAGGCAATTTGGGGCAAGCTATTTAACCTCTCTAAGATTCAGTCTTTTAGCCATAAAATGAGGGATAACAAGTGTCCCAATATCATAAAGATTAAATATAGCAACCAGTGTATAGCTTGCTATCCAATGTATGGCCTATTATGTCAACTTTAGCTAATATCTACATGGGAGCACTAGACGGGGAAGGAAAGTGCTAAGATAACTGAGATAAACTTAGGCTTTTGTTGATTCTATAGACAAGATTTTGTTGGTATCAGAGATTAAAATAGATTTTAGGTAAAATTCCAGCTCCAGTTGACCACTATTTTCTACCTGGATTGCTTGATGAGGCAGATTTCAAAACTGTATCTGGGCTGAGTAGGAAAGATTGCCTGATAGACTAGTGCTTTCTGCTATGGGTTTTGACTAGGAGGGAGTTAGTACACATTCTGCATATTTGCCTCCTGAGACAAATGTTATTTTATGTCTCTTCCACCTCTGTGTTTGATTCTATACCACAATTTTTCACCTGTGAAGGAAGACATTGAATACAAATAATCCTGGAAGAAGAAATAAAATGATTTAGTCACCTCATTTAATTTCCTAGGGGTACATTTGCAATTAGTTATCTCGAAGATTTTATCAGGATGACGCAGTACTTAGAATTTGACATGCTGTGGGTACTTTATTAAGATTGGTTTATAGTCTTTCTTGTGCTAACAATTGCAAATATATCTCTAGTCACAGAGCATCTAATGTTGGCTATTCCTGGTACACAAATTAACTTGGAAATCTACATACCCTCTTGGGAGCTGAGTATTCACCCTGTGTCCAGGGATAGACATATTATAACCAGACCAAATATCCCTCTCTGTGCCAAGTCAGGCAATGGTCTATAAATATGTTTCAAGTTGCTAGTCCTATGCCTCTGCCTTCATTTTAAGCACACTTGCCCTGTCTTTTACTTCTGTGGATGTAAATACCCTTATGGAGGAAAAATGTGGCAATATGTGTTCTAACAGTATTCACTTGTTTAGACCTGATAATCCTAGGAGTTTATCCTGGGAAAATAATTGCAGATGGGCACATAGATTTATGTGCAAGTTTAATCATTACAGTAAGTTTAAATTTATTTTAACATTTAAATTTACTGCAAATGATGGTAGAATAAATTATGATAACCCATTATCATATAATGTCATTAAAATTATATATTTGAAAATATTTAATGATAGGCAATTTTTCTAATGCAATATTAATGGAGAAAAATTACGTATATATAATCATAATTGTTAAAAAGAAATAAACCTTTAAATTCAAAAATAGAGCATACCCATAAATATGATGTATGCTGGGAAAGATAGTTAACTTTTTTCACTTCAGGGTGTGGAAAGTGTCTAATTTGCAGAGAAATTCTGTGGGCTGGACTCTGCTCTAGAAGAACTAAGTACTGCCCCCAGGAATAAAAGTGTACAATCCAAAGAGGATTGTTTCATGTGCCCTACATTCTTACAACTTCTAGAAATAGCATATTGATTTCCCTGTCCCAGGTACAACTTCTCCACTATGGGCAATCTTGACAGGGCTGTTGATCAGAGTACCCTCTTTTTCTTGGTCAAGGTGGCAGGCACAGGACCCAGTCTAGGCGAAACTGGACACTCTCTCACTTGCAGGGATTTGAATTATGGAAAAAGAATTAAAAGTATTAATATTGATCTAACCCCTATAACAGTGACCTGAAGAGACAGACCATTATTTTTTGCTACTAAAATCCCTGTTGCTACTCTGTTCTTATTTTTCTGAACATAATTCTTTAACTGTTCCTTTAATTCTCAACCTGCCATTTAACCTTCTGATAAGTGTGCTTTTGTTAAAGTTAACCAGAGTTGGGTTCTTATAACCCAAGTGTCTTATAACTCGAGTCATAAATTAATACAGTAAAAAAAAATTTTCTAAATCATGTGCTATTTATGTGGTTAGAATCTTAGATCCAAGACCAGTGAGGTTCCTGGGCATTTCCCAGTCTGTAACCTCCCTTGCTTCTGGGTCTATAAGCCCCATCTCCATTTCTTGTTGCACGTTACCAGTCCTGAGATGCTGCTTGCAAAACTCAGCTGCCTTCCACTTCTTTTCTAGCAGGTGCATTGCCCAGAGGGGTAGTCCTTGCCTGGTGAATTGCCAAAGAAGCCCATCTGTACAGCTCTTTGTGTAGTGGCCTCCCAGATGTCCCTGCACTGATTACCTACAGTGGGTAGCATTGTCAACAGAAAGCAAGGGAATGATGCTTCCGGAATTCTTCTTCTTTTATTTCAATGCAAGAATCATTTGATGCTCATGTATGGTAAATGGATTTTTTTTCCCTAGCAGCAATTATTGCCTCAATGGTTGACATTTTCTACTCTCATGGCTTAAATTCAGTGATATTACAATCTCTAAATAACTGTGAAAAGTCTCAGCTTGACTTTTATGACATTTTCCCCTTTGGAAAAGTTTGGCACAATAGATCTTAAGTTATGCAAGAGCACGATGAAGCAGTAATGAAACACAATAGGATCCTACCAAATGAGGTTGTTATGAGTTAACTCTAAACACTCCCCGAATGCTTCTACCAGGAAGGCTTTCCCTCTTAGTCTTACCATCCATTCCTAGCTTAAAACTCAGATCAAAATTCAACCCTTCTAGATTAAACCTTACACAGCATAATGTAAAAAAAAAAAAAAATCAATTTTGTATCTGATAGATAGAACCAGAGTAGATACTTGCTAAATCTCTTGCAAACTGTGTGATATTTATCAAGTTGTGTAACCTTTCTAAGAATCAGTTTTCAGCCATCTATCTACCTATCTATCTATGTATTTATTGATCTATCGATATAGCTGTATATAGCTTAATATAAATATATATACACATATATATACATACATTTATGTGTATCTTTTGTGAGGATTAAATAAGGTAATGTGTGTAAAGTAACTGGTATATGGGAAGGTGTGCAAGTATCCTGTCCATAAAGACAACCACCTGTTTAAGTGGCCATTATTATGGACAGGATACTTGCCAGAGCCCATCTAAGCCAGTATCCAGACAAGGAATGGCATTCACTGGAAAGACTTTATGTACAAAGTAGGGGAACAAGGTAAAGAGAAAGGCATAGCTGGCTCAGGATGCAGCCAAGATTCATTTAAGAGGGATAAAATGTCACAGGCAACATGAAATAAACCCCACTGGTAGAACAAAAATGCAAAACTACTCACTTTGAACTCCTATAAAAATAGGTACTCTATTAACAAGTGCTTCATTTTTTAGGCACTATATTTATTGCTTTACTTACATGATCTCATTTATTCTTCATAGATAGTAGTAGATATTGGTCCATTTTTCAGAAGAAAGAACTGAGGCTTAGAATGGTTGAATAATCTGGTCAAAGTCTCAAGAGTGTAGAACTGGCTGAGTTGTTATGGGAAAACATTTCCCTGATATTAGCACCTGGCTCTAAAATACACAGAGAGCAAATGTGAGGGTAGAATCCATCAGGGAACTCCCTATAATCTAAACTTTCAGAAAAAGAAGAGTTATCCACTGAAGATAGAGAGATGTGGGGGGCTACCAAGAGTGAAGACAATAGCACAGGGGACCTTGAGACATACAATTGTCTCAACATTTCCAATATCATGGTCTGAGCTAAAACCCACGGCTATGTGCCTATGCTTCCATCCAACATTAACTAGGGCATAAAGTTAATTACTTGGGTAATTATCCTAAAATACTTTCATTTAAATATTCAGATAATTGAGGCAAAAATACTTTAACATGAATTACTCTGATAATGATTTCCATTTGTCTCTATTCTCTCCAGACACAGGGGTCTTTACTTGGTCTTTTTTAGGAGAATCTCTACACTTCCTGATGTGTCCTTTTCTCATCCCACTTCACACTCTCCTTACCTTGGTCATGGTTAAATACGAGGCAATTGCTATCAATGTCCCTGCTACTACCCATGCTATATGGCATATTAGATTTCTGTAAGCCAAAACAACTTGCAATTGGTAGAGTCAAGTTACTTTCAATTATCACTGAATATCAATGCAACATTAAGATAAAGGTTATGATATGCAAAATGGAAATTCCTTTTAGCAATAGTAAGTGCATCACCTTGCCCACAGTTTGATATATCATGCATATTGAAGGTGTAGCCTTCTCTGCATATTCTGATTTAACATTGGGTGGAATGATGGCAAGGGTGAAATGTAAGTAACACATAGGACATTGCATCATCAATGGGGAACAAGATTGGGAAGAACATATCAAAATGTTTTATTCAGTCATGTGCATAGTCATTATTCTCTCAACAAATATTTGTTAAGTGTCTTTTATATTAACAGTATTCAGCAGTGTTTCTTGAAGTTCTGTAGCTCATGGCTTTCAGACATCTCCGGTATTTTTTAAATGCACTTTCCTTGGTTTCAACCTAGAATTTTTATTCTGAATCTCTGGGGTTAGAGCCAATGAATTGCCCCAGGTGATTCTGATTCACTCTTAACCATTGTGCTATGTGCTGGAGGTAAGAAAAACAAATTATTCTGATTGTGAAAGAGGATTTAAGCTGGTTAAAGACACAGGCTATACCTAAGTTGAGAGAGATTTAAATTCTATAGATTTGAGTATAGCAGTCAATAATAGCTCTTGGAATTTAGAAGAAGGAGTTAGAACAAGTTTGAATAAATCAGGAAGGCACCAAATCTGCATAAAATATTTTTAAAAAGCATATTTTTTAAGACATTAGAGTTCAGATGAGGGAGACAAGAACTGAGGAATCAAGGTTTTAGAAAGAAGGGAAGCCCACTGAGTTGTGACCAACAGTTTGCATGTTGCTTTTACTCTCAGGATATTTGCTTAATCTTTTTTTAAACTGAGGTAAAATTCATATAACATAAAATTAATTAACCGTTTTAAGGTGTACAATTCAGTGGAATTTGGTACATTCGCAATGTTATGGGATTGTCACTTACATTGAATTCCAAAACATTTTCATCATTGCTAACAGACCTTGTATAAAGTAGTCACTCCACATCCCCAACTCCCAGCCCTTGGCAACCACTAATCTACTTTCTATCTATATAGATTTACCCATTAACGGTATTTCAAATTAACAGACTCATACAATGTGTGTCTTTTCTGTGTCTGGCTTTTTTTACTTAGCATAATGTTTTTAAGGTTATCCACGTTGTAGTATGTATCAGTACTTCATTCCTTTTATAACTGAATAACATTTCATTATGTGGATATAGCACATTTCGTTTATCCATTCACCAAGTGGATATTAGGGTGGTTTCTACCTTTTGACTATTGTCAATAGTACTGCTGTGAACATTTATGTACAAGTATTTGTTTTAATACTGGTTTTCAATTTTGAGAGGTATATACCTAGGAGGGGAATTACTGGACCATACGGTAATTTTATATTTTACTTTTTATTTAACTAACAGTTTTCCAAAGTGGCTGCACCATTTTACATTCCCACCAACAATGCACAAGGCTTCCAACTTCTCCGTATCCTTGCCAACACTTGTTAATTTCCTATTTTAAAGTAATACCTGTACTAGTGGGTGTTATGTTGTTGTGGTTTGGGTTTGCATTTCCCTAATGACTAATGATGTTTAGCATCTTTTCATGTGTTTATTGGTTATTTATATATCTTCTTTGGAGAAATATGTATTCATGTCCTTTGCCCATTATTTAATTGGGTTGTTTATATTTTTTCTTGCTGAATTGTAATAATTATATTTTCTGGATACTAGACCCTCTTCAGATAGTTGAAGTGCAAATATTTTCTCCTGTTCCACAGTGGTATTTTCACTTTCTTGATAGCATCCTTTGATGCACAAACATTTTTAATGTTGATGATATTCAATTTTTTCTTTTGTTGACTGCTTTTTGGTGTCTTATATTTATTCATTTTTAATGTGAGGTAAGTGGCTAGGATGCAGAGTAAAAGCAACTGAAAGGTGAAGCTGGGTTTTGTATTCTCACTGCTCTAGAGAGAAAAGAATTGGAAGGAAAATCTCCAACAAAGAGGCTGTTATTTGGGGGCAAAAAAAATGTTAGATCAAGCTAGACAAATAATACAGCCCACACTCTAGTCAGCTTAGTCACTGATTAGCTAAGGTGAACTGCCCCTACCCCAGCTGCCTGACAGAGGAAATGTTGAATCCCATCTATAAGAAAGTTGCACCATCCAGAGTAGTACTTCCTATACATGACAAGCACACAATCAAAAATTACCATGAATACCCAGAAATAGGACCAGAAGTTAAAAACCAACAACAGAACTGACACACAGGTATACTAGATAAAAGATATTAGCCAGAGAACATAACTGTGATTAAATATTCAAGAAATTGGATGAAAAGATGGAGAATTTCATTAGAGAACTAGAATCTATTTTGTAAAAATCAAATGTAAATTCTGTAACTGAAGAACACAAGTAACTGAAACTAAGAACTCAACAAAAAATATAATTAGTGAACTGGAAGATAGGTCAGTAGAAAATTCACAGATTTAATCAGAGAGAAAAATATTAATAATTCAGAAAAGAGCATAAAAGACATCTAGGACAATGTGAAACAATCTTACATAAATGTGATTAGAGTCTCAGATAGAAAAAGAAAAAATGAGCAGGAACAACGTTTGAGGAGATAATGGCCAAGTATTTCCCCCAAATTGAATGACATCAAATCATAGATTCAAAAATCATTACAAACCCTAAGCAGGATACAAATGAAGAAAATCACACTGGGGCACGTCATAACAAATCTGCTGAAAAACAAAGACAAAAGAACAACCTCAAAAGCATCCAGATATCAGAGATATCTTCACTCTTCTTCACTGCAGAATTATTCACAGTAAGCAAGATATGGAAACAATATAAGTGTCCCTTAATGGATGAATAGATAAAGAAGATATAAGGTGATAGATAGACAGATAGATAGATAGATAATAGATATAGATAGATGTATATAGATAATAGATAGATAGATAGATAATCTTAAATGTTCTCACCAAAAAAAAAAGGTGAATATGTGAGGTGAAGGATGTGATAATTACCTAGATAAGAAAAATTCTTTCACAATGTACACATATCAAATCATCATGATATACAGGTACACTTTAAAAACTTAAAATTTTGTCAATATACCTCAATAAAGCAGAAAAAAAGCAGACAGAGGGAAAAATACACAATATCTACAAATGAGCAAGTATAAGACTGCTAATTTCTGAAAAATGGAAGCAAGAAAAAAAATAAATAATATCATTGTGAAATTGGAATTCTATCATCCAGAAAAAATATACTTAAAAAGAGAAGAAGGAGATATGAAACCTCTTGGAATTGCCTACACAGGTATGATTTCCCCTTTGCTGCAACCCTGAATTCTGGCCTTTTCTTGATGCCAGGTCAAGACCCTCCTTTTATTTATTCTTCTATTGGGTCTCATTATCTTAGTATCATTATATTCTAAAACAGCAAAGGAAGACTAAATTTAATGAGGACAAAACACATTTTTCTTCCTATCAAGGGCAAACTTTGAAATTGTCAATTCTACAATAAATACTCCAAGCTTGAGTATGATATTATTCCAAATAACTGGAAATTCTTTGTTTCTGGGAGAAAAAAAAAAAAAGCATTTTGTTGAAAATTTTCTCTTAAAAAAGAACAAGTAAAAGGAGGACATGTCATGTAAGATTGGTAGAGCAGCTAAACAGAAAGCTTTGAAGGCCAAGGGTCAAAGCATTAATTTCATGAAATCAAAGCAGCAGCAAATTTGTCTAAATATTTTACATTTATAACTATAAAAATCTTCATTGTACAGATGAGTAAACAGAAGCTCAGAGAATTTAAACAATGTATTCAAGGTCATTCAGCTATTTAGTGGCAGAGTCAGAAACTGAACCTAAGATTTTCATATAATTTTAAAAAATTTATCAAGGTGACATTGGTTTATAACATTATGTAAGTTTAATGTGTACAACATTGTATTCAAGTTCTATATACACTATAGTGTGCTCACCACAAAAAGTTTAGTTTCCATCTGTCACCATAAAGTTGAACCCCTTTCCCCATTTCCCCTTCTCCTAACCCCCTTCCCCTCTGGAAACCATTATTCTGTTCTTGTCTCCATGTGCTTGTTTTTGTGTGGCTTGGTTTGTTCATTTATTTTGTTTTGTTTTGCTATACATGTCATATCTGAGTGAATTCATATGGTATTTGTTTTTCCCCATCTGACTTATTTCACTTAGTCTAATACCCTTAAGGTCCACCCATGTTGTTGCAAATGATAAGATTTCAACTTTTTTTATGGCTGGGTAGTATTTCATTTATATAAATATACCATATCTTCTTTAACCATTCATCCATCAGTGGGCACTTAGGTTGCTTCCTTATCTTGGGTATTGTAAATAATGTTACAATGAACATAGGAGTGTATATATCCTTTTCAAATTAGTATTTTCATATTCTTTGGATAAATACTCAAAAGTGGTACAGTTGGATTGTATGGTAGTTCTTTTAATTTTTTAGTACTCTCCATACTGTTTTCCATAGATATTATTAAAAGAAATAGAAGATTATACAAGGAAATGGAAAGCTATCCCATGCTCATGGATTGAAAGAATTAACATTGTTAAAATATCCATATTATCTAAAGCAATCCACAGATTCAATGCAATCCCTATAAAAATTTTCATGAAAACAGAACAAAAAAACCTTAAAATTTATATGGAACCGAATAGCCAAAGCAATCTTGAGAAAAAAGAACAAAGCTGGAGGTATAACACTTCCTGATTTCAAATTATACTACAAAGCTATAGAAATCAAAACAGCTTAGTATTGGCATAAAAACAGATATACAATGATACAGAATTGAGAGCCCAGAAATAAATCCACATATATATGGTCAATTAATTTACTGCAAAGGAGCAAAGAGCATACAGTGGGGAAAAGATAGTCTCTTCAATAAACAGTGCTTGGAAAACTTGACAGCCACAGGCAAAGACCACAACTTTACACCATATGCAAATATCAACCCAAAATGGATTAAAGACTTGAATGTAAGATCCAAAGCCATAAAACTTATGGAAGAAAACATAGGCAGTACACTCTTTAACAAGGGTCTTAGCAATATTTTTCTGGTTATGTCTCCTCAGGCAAGAGAAATAAAAGCAAAAATAAACAAATGGGACTCATCAAACTTAAAAGCTTCTGCACAGCAAAGGAAACCATTAACAGAACAAAAAGACAATCTGCCAAATGGGAGGATATTTTCAAATCATATGTCCAATATGGGGTTAACACCCAAAATATATAAAGAACTCATACAACTCAACAACAAAGAAAAACAAACAGGCCAATTAAAAAATGGGCAGATGATCTGAATAGACATTTTTCAGTTCACTTTCTGTTTCATCACTCAGAGACTCCTAGGTAGAGTGACTTGTATTACTAAAAAACCCCTGACCCAAGCCATCTTACATAGAGAACTTGAATTGTGACATAGATTCATATGTGTCCATTTTTAAATAACTACAAGGTGTCTACTAAGTTCACAGTTATAGCTATGATATATAATATGCTGTTATAAATCCTAGTAACGCCTGATCATTTATTTTTCTGAGTCAGTTAACTTTAAGGTTTTGAGTATGGCCTGAAGAGAAGAGACATAAGCCCAATAACTTTTGATACAGGAGAAATGTGTTGATGAAGAGAGCTAACTGAAACCTGGTATTGGGATGGCGCAGGGGTTTGCACAAGAAGGCCAAGTACAAAGTTCCTGGGAGAGGGGTGTTAGGACATCTATAGGGAAATCAAAGGACCTGGAACTTAATTCTGAAGAACTTTCATGCACTTTTAAAATGTATGTTTCAGTCTTCCCCATGTAGCTTCGTATGTTGCATGACCCAATTCTGTTAGAACCCCCCACAGGGCCCTAGTGTGGCCCTTCTGGTAAGAGAAACCTTATTTCAAATTGATGTCTGAGATTCTTTCTGCTGCCTGCCTTCCTGGGATCCACATATTATCATGCAGATAAACTTATATACTTAGCCCATGATTTTATAGGCCTAGAAACAGTAATAATTAGGGCCAATCAGGTCAAGGGTCAGCAAGAAGGTGAATGCTAAGTGGGAGCAGAAACCCTGTGTGGGAAGTCATTAGAGAACATCATGGTATCCATTTTCTCAGGATTAGGAGCAGGTGCTCAGCCCTAGGAGTTGTTCCACCGTCACTTAGCCCCTATCTCCTCAATTTCAAAAGGCTGAACCCCAGATAAATATTAAAAGTATGTTGTGGCAGAGAGAGGGCCTGAACCCAGAACTCTTGACTCAGTCCAGGGTCCTTTCTATGGTAGCAGTTTTGTGGTTTCCAAATGTGGTACAGGGACCCCTGAGCATCCCCTAAACCCTTTCAGGGCATCTGTAAAGTAAAAAATATTTTTATAGTGGTAATAAGGAATTATTTGCTTTTTACACTCTCCCTCTCTCCCAAGCATATAATGATATGGCTCCATGGTATATGATGACATCATCACTCTTACAGGTAATGTGGGTGTGCGCTTGAGGGTTCTTGTGATTTAAAAAATGTCCACTTTAATTTCTAATATGCTCAACGTCAACAAATACAATGTACATAGGCAAAAGCTCTTTAGATTCCTCAATAATTTTTAAGGGTGTCAAGGATCCTGAAGCAACATGTTTGAAAAACACTGTTGTAGTTGAACAAATATTATTAAGCTGACATTAAGACTAAGACACAATGCTGAGAGTTTTCTTTGCCCTGAGAACAAAATGTCCTATCCTACTAACATTGGTATGAAGTGTTCATAAGAGGAAAATGTCATATATGTTTGTAGTCAGTAATAGATCCATGAAAGAGATAGATCAAGAGGTGGGTCTGGAAGGATGAGAATTTCAACAGGCAGTAATCTGGAAACCGAGTGTTTCCGACTGAGAGAAAAGCACAATCAGATGCTCAGAGGCAGCACAGACCATGGAGCACTTCTGGTATCAACCAGTTCTCTTAGACAAGAGTGTCATGTGCATGAAGAGAAATAGTAGGGAAAGCCAAGAATATGAGACGAGATTAGGGTATGAGGAGGTTTGAGTTCCAGACAGAGGAATATGGATTTACTTTTAATGATCATGAGAATTCATTGTGCAGATGAGAGGAAAAAAAGAAACTTCCCACTGTTGCAAATAGAAATTTCTAACAAGACATCAACTTCTTATAGTTAAGGTACTAATTAAGGGTATGGGTAAAGAGTTTAAAGGGAATATATAAAAAGTCAAAAGGAAATGTATAAGAGACGAGCAAAGAAATACACCAAAAATTAAGCAATAAGATCCATCTCTGATCCTGATCAGCTGTTTGACCGTAAGCAAATATCTTTACCTCACTGGATATTAGATGACCATAATGCTCACCTAATTCCCAAAGTTACTTTGAAGGTAAAGTGAGTAAATTAATATCAGTCAAGCTTTGAACATTATAAGATTACATATAGAATGTTTAGTTACCAGAGTCTGTGTTGTCAGTCTCAGAGAAAGGCATTGCTTATAACTCAAGATGATGGGAAACCAATGAATATAAACGTGCACAGGCCTGAGGAAACCACAAGACCCTTTTCACTTTTTCAGAGGAGAGGAAGGGAACAATATTTCTGAATATCAGGTCTTCCTTGGGAAGATCTTGGGAAAAAATAATAACCTCTCCTGTCCCTATATTGAAATCTACAGCAGAATGAATACCCTGGCCCTTTAAGAAATCCTGCTCTCTAACTTTACTTTGTTTAATCCGCTGGGGGTTTTGGGGGGTATTTGTTGTTTTGTTTTTTATTTTTAGTTTTTTTGCAGTACGTGGGCCTCTCACTGTTGTGGCCTCTCCCGTTGCGGAGCACAGGCTCTGGACGCACAGGCTCAGCGGCCACTGCTCACGGGCCCAGCCGCTCCGCAGCATGTGGGATCTTCCCGGACCGGGGCACGAACCTGTGTCCCCTGAATCGGCAGGCGGACTCTCAACTGCTGCGCCACCAGGGAAGCCCGTTGTTGTTATTTTTATAAATTTATTTATTTATTTTATTTTTTGCTGCATTGGGTCTTTGTTGCCACACACGGGCTTTCTCTAGTTGTGGTGAGCAGGGGCTACTCTTTGTTGCATTGAGCTAGCTTCTCGTTGTGGTGGCTTCTCTTGTTGCGGAGCACTGGTTCTAGGCTCGTGGGCTTCAGTAGTTGTGGCACATGGGCTCAGTAGTTGTGGCTCGGGCTCTAGAGTACAGGCTCAGTAGTTGTGGTGCATGGGTTTAGTTGTTCTGCAGCATGTGGGATCTTCCCAGACCAGGGCTTGAACCTGCGTCCCCTGCATTGGCAGGCGGATTCTTAACCACTGTGCCACCAGGGAAGCCCTAATCAGATGTTTTTTTGTTTGTTTGTTTTTTGCAGTACGTGGGGCTCTCACTGTTGTGGCCTCTCCTGTTGCGGAGCACAGGCTCTGGACGCACAGGCTCAGCGGCCATGGCTCACGTGCCCAGCCACTCTGCGGTATGTGGGATCTTCCAGGACCAGGGCATGAACCCGTGTCCCCTGTATCAGCAGGCGGACTCTCAACCACTGCGCCACCAGGGAAGCCCCAGATGTTTTCAATAGGTGACACACATACATGGTAAAGATTTAGATAAGCAAACAAACAGAGTATGTAGTTAAAAGTACCATAAAGTTAAGAATAAATCTAACTGGGTAAAGTTACACTTTATCAGAATGAAGTCCAATGGAAAGCTTCCTGTTGGTCAGAAGAAAAGGTGACAATATCAGAGGGAGGAATGGCAAATGGAAATGGAACATGGATTACGCTACATTGATTCCTTCCATCATCTTTTCATAGGATGATTACTTCCTGCCTTTATCGAGTAAGGATCATGTTATATGGAATTTGAAAAGAAGTTTGGTCATACTTCAAGGTGTTCCCTGGCTACGGAAAGAATATTTAGGAATCAAAAATTGTCTGTAAGACTCATGAACATAGAAAGAAAACTTATGCTTACCAAAGGGGAAAGAGCTGTGGAAGCATAAATTAGGAGTTTGAGATTAGCAGATACAAACTACTATATATAAAATAGATAAACAAGGTCCTACTGTATAGCACAGGGAACTGTATTCAATATCTTGTAATAAACTATAATGAAAATAATTTTTTTTTTTTTTTT
>NW_020175398.1:241870-276326 GCF_003031525.2 Neophocaena asiaeorientalis asiaeorientalis
ATCCTCCCGGACCGGGGCACGAACCCGCGTCCCCTGCATCGGCAGGCGGACTCCCAACCACTGCGCCACCAGGGAAGCCCGAAAATAATTTTTAATTAATATACAAGGGTGGCTTTTGAGCATAGAAAGAAATCTGTTTTATTTATACTTACCTGGGTTTTAAACTAATATTAGTTGATTAAAATCAGTCATAATTTTAAAACTTGGTTTTCTTTCAGACTTTAAGTTTAACTAGGAAGATTTGTTATTCTATTTATTAATTTAGTAATATGGGCATAAAATAAAAACAATTTATAAATGTTCATTAACTCAAAAAAAAAAAAAAATGCCTGCAGAATGGCAGCATGGTGGTCTGCAAATGTGCCAGTTCAAGCTTGCTCAATCCTCTCAAACTAAGCAATGACTGTAGGAGGTCAGGTGTGATCCAGCCAGGCTCAGCATTCTCTTCCTTGCCAGAACCCATAATCTAGTCTCGGCAAGATTTCACTCATCCAATATCTCTTCCCAAATGCACCTGCAAACATTGCAAATCATAGTCACAGCTTTTGAACATCTAGGTATCCCCTAACATTCCTGATACATCTTGCATGATACATCTTCCATGATACATCCTGATACATCTTCCCCTATCATTCCTGATGCATCTTCCATGATCAACACTCCTGATACATCTTCCATGATCACAGCTTCTGAGCATCAAGGTATCCCCTAACATTCCTGATACATCTTCCATGATCAAGTATTAGTAAAAGTAGACAAAGGGGTTCCCCCCAGTAGCAGGTGAATTCACCTTTGGCATTCTAGACTTAAAAACTCAGTGGGATTTTCATCCCCCCAAAGATGTGTAGTAATCACTAGTGCTCTTTACCAAATATTCCCAATTCATTTTCCATGTGATGATAAATCACTCTCCAGGTCCTTAGGCATCATGAAATATGAGCCAGAGAAACATGGATTAATTCTGGGCAAAAGCTGTAATCACAAGCGTGTGATTTAGCACAGCTCTTTTCCCCTCTGCTATGGTGAGTGCCATATTCTATATAGTAGCAGCACCACCAGCCCGGATCCTTGACTAAGGATGGCAGAGCATAAACTCCAGCTGATTTAAAGTCAACATTAGGTTGAGGGAAAATAAACCTATTTGTTTCAAGACACTCGGATTTAGGGGCTATTTATTACCACAGCATAATCTAGCCTAGCCTATCAGATTGACAGGGGCAGAGGTGAGACAGAAGGTGAGACAGAAGACAAAGGCAATGCCATGAGAAAACAGAGGAATAAGATCAAGTGGGAAAATAACACAGGATTTTATGTCAGATAAATTTAAGTTTTAACCTCTCTACTGCTTCCTAGCTGTGTGATCTTGGGAATGTTACTTAAACTCTCTGAGCCTGTTTCTTCATCAGTTGTTTTGATAAATGAATTAACATACGTAAAAAGCTTGTCCCAGTATCTATCACACTGTAGGTACTCATTACATTTAATTGCATCCCCTCTCCCCCCCTCCCACCAACCCACACACACCCCCAAGATGACACCACCAAAAAAAATGGAAGCCTCTTATATTGTTTATAAACAGCCATGGTTGAAACTTCCCTTCCATAGGTTAGGGACTATCTCTGGAATAAGAATTCTCCTTTACTGTTCTTAATGCTTTAGGGTCAAGGTCTCCAGCTAAAAATTCAGGTGCGTACACTATATAAGCCAAGCCATTACAGGCCCAAGGAGCAGATGAATTTATACAGTACACTGTTACCACTAGATCAACACAGTGTAAGAAGCAATCCAGGACAGGCAATCACTCTCCTTGGGCCAAGCTAGAATGCAAATGAAAGGCAGAGAGACAGGTCAAAGAGGATTGAATGTCACTGAGAAAGTCATTGAAAATAGCTGCCTCCTCACTGCATCAGTCTTAATTCCTCATGTGACTTTGAGCTGGAGAGGAAGCACTAAGTCTGAAGGTACCTTGAGCATCCATGGGGCACCACCCCACCACAGCAAATTGTGAACATTAAAGTCTTTCACAGTGTAAGGTCTTGGGGAAAAAAAAGAAACAAAACTACCAGGGAAAGTTTTTAAGGTAGGCAGATGAACTAAGTTGATTGGTAAACAAGAGGAGTAAATAGGAAATGTCCCAACTAACTATTCCCTAGCAAGGTAATTGGACCACTACCAAAACAAGTCTTTTTGAAAGTTATAACCATGTGTCCTGCTAGGTTTATAGAATGACTTACTTATGAGATGCTTTTTTATTCTGCAACATACATTCAATGAACAGGAACTTGTAATACGTTTGCTGTAAGTTCTAACAAGTCTATTGTCACTACCCAGGGCCAGTCTTGTACTTAGGAGATCTACAGACATGTCATATGTAACTAGTAGGAAAACCTACTGGTTTAACACATACAATTTATCTTTTGCTAACTAGCCTATGTTAGTTTTTGAAATCCTTTGGGTGAAATAATGTTCTTTTCAGCCTGCAAAGGAGTGATGTATTAAAGCAAGTCAGCACCTTAGTGGGAATTTGGGTTGTCTTTTGGAGAGACGCTGAAGAACCGTCAGCTACTTTAGGTTGAACAATATCTAGAGGTAAAACATTTCAAAGACATTTCACTTCACTGAAGCCTAGCTAAGGCTTTGAGAGAATGTAGCCTCATTCTCCATCAACCTCGTTTTATGTCAAAAATAGATTTCACATGTAAACTAATGTGAACTTTATGAACAAAGGGGGGTAAGGGTAATAGTTTGGGTAGGAGAGAAAGAGGCAGAAAGTACTTAACTTTTGCTTAAATTTTGTTTTGTTTCTTTTCTTGAAAAATACATGATTTTAGCCTTTCTCTTCAAGATCACCTCGATATCTTGAAACTTGTGTCAGATTTATATTGCAATATTCCTTGGTATGTGCAAAATAAATGTTTGCAACCTGCAAATGGGAACTCATAAAATAAGATGGTTCTGGTTATTTTTGCAATCGGAGATAAGAAAGAAAATGATTTGGCTCCTTTGTGGTTCTTTTAGCATTAGCTATGTTTCACTTTGTCCTCTCTGTCCCCTACCAGGGGAGCCCCGGAAAGGTAATGTTTCCTGGGTCCTGTGAAATGTTTCAGTAATGGCCATTGTAATTCACAGCATGATTTGTCCCTGGTCACTGGCAAGTATGATGGATTATGATTACTGCACATTTAAAGGTTTTCCCAAGGTTACCCAGCGAGGGTTAATGTTCAATTCACCCACAACAATTATGAGGTGGAGAAGGAAGCTTCTGTTAGACATTCTGCAGCTTTAACCAAAATGAAGATAGTCTGTGCTCTTAGTAGAAGCCTCATAACCTGCTGGAAGCCAAGGGCTGTGTTTGGCTTACACATAGTAGGTAGTCATGGGTCTATGTCCCATGGAGGACAAAGTAAGGGGATTCTTTAAACAGATCATCAGATAGATTACTTAGGAACTATGCAAAGTGAGCACAAGACATATCATCTGCAAACGAGAAAAAAGAGGCAGATTTCTAAAAGGCACACATCTTCCCACAATATTCAGAATTAAATTAATTCCAATAATTATGATGTTTTCATACAAGTGGATCACAGGCTGACTAGAAACAAGGATCTTCTTCCTTGTATTAGGAATAATGACCTAATTTTCTGTGTGTTGTGTGGCCTGTTTGGTGTAAGTTGTCATTTCTTAATTATGCTCTTTTCTTGGGCTTTTCTCTGCCACAGCCCAGTGAATGCCAAAGGGGAGGAGAAGATGGAGAGTTGTTTCTCAGCAGGAACAGAGTCTATAAGTCTTGTTCATTTGGGGCTGGCTGATTCTGGTTTGTCTAATTGGTAGAGGGATTCTGAAGGAAAACTGGAAGCAATAGCCTGTCCTTGAGTACAGGGATAAGATTCCAGTGTCATGAGAGAGTCATTAGAGATCAAAGCAGATAAAGAATTCATTCATTCAATATGCAACACAAATTGGGAGCACACAATATAAGCTGCTTACAAAGAAGGATATTCTACCTTGATATAACAACTATATCAGGAAGGGAAATAAATAGCAGATATTTTGATATCTATGTAAAATATATAGTATGTCAGATATAGTTCTAAGAAGAAGGATGAGTTGTGCTGTGCAAGCAGAAAGTGCAATTTAAAATAAGATGATCAGAGAGACCTTCAAGATGTCAGAGAAGTAAGAAACGGAGATCACCTTCCTCCCCACAAATACATCAGAAATACATCTACATGTGGAGCAACTCCTACAGAACACCTACTGAACGCTGGCAGAAGACCTCAGACCTCCCAAAAGTCAAGAAACTCCCCGCGCACCTGGGTATGACAAAAGAAAAAAACAGAGACAAAAGGATAGGGATGGGACCTGCATCTCTGGGAGGAAGCTGTGAAGGAGGAAAAGTTTCCACACACTAGGAAGCTCCTTCAGTGGTGGAGACAGGAGTGGCGGGGGGGGAAGCTTTGGAGCCACGGAGGAGGGCGCAGCAACAGGGGTGCAGAGGGCAAAGCGGAGAGATTCCCGCACAGAGGATCAGTTCTGACCAGCACTCACCAGCCCGAGAGGCTTGTCTGCTCACCTGCCGGGGCGGGCGGGGCTGGGAGTTGAGGCTCGGGCTTCGGAGGTCAGACCCCAAGTAGAGGACTGGGGTTGGCTGCGCGAACATAGCCTGAAGGGGACTAGTGAGCCACAGCTAGCCAGGAGGGAGGCCAGGAAAAAGTCTGGACCTGACTAAGAGACCATTGTTTCAGGGTGCACAAGGAGAGGGGATTCAGAGCACTGGCTAAATAAGCTCCAAAGACGGGCGCAAGATGCGGCTATCAGCACGGACACCAGAGATCTGCATGAAACGCTAAGGCCACTGCTGCAGCCACCAAGAAGCCTGTGTACAAGTACAGGTCACTATCCACACCTCCCCTCCCGGGAGGCTGGGCAGCCTGCCACTGCCAGGGTCCTGTGATCCAGGGACAACTTCCCCGGGAGAACACACGGTGTACCTCAGGCTGTTGCAACATCACGCCGGTCTCTGCCACCACACGCTCACCCCACATTCCATACCCCTCCCTCCCCCTGGCCTGAGTGAGCCAGAGGCCCCTAATCAGCTGCCCCTTTAACCTCTTCCTGTCTGGGTGGGGAACAGAAGTCCTCAGGTGACCTGCTTGCAGAGACGGGGCCAAATCCAAAGCTGACACCCAGGAGCTGTGCAAACAAAGAAGAGAAAGGGAAATTTATCCATGCAGCCTCAGGAGCAGCAGATTAAATCTGCATAGTCAACTTGATGTACCTGGCATCTGTAGAATACCTGAATAGACAACGAATCATCCCAAAACTGAGGCAATGGACTTTGGGAGCACCTGTAGACTTGGGGTTTGCTTTCTGCACCTAATTTGTTTTTGGTTTTACATTTATCTTTGTTTAGCATTTAAAGTTTACTATCATTGGTATATTTCTTCATTGATTTGGTGACTCTCTTCCATTTTTTAAATATATATATATATATATAGTTATATTTTTTTCCTTTTTCTCTTTTTGTGAGTGTGTACGTGTAGGCTTCTTTGTGTGATTTTGTTGGTATAGCTTTGCCTTTACCATTTAACCTAGGGTTCTGTCTGTCCGTTATTTTCATTTATTTATTTATTTATTGTATAATTTTTAGCACTTGTTATCATTGGTGGATTTGGTTTGGTTGCTCCCTTCTTTCTTTCTTTCTTTTCTCTTTTTTTATTACTTTTTATTTTTTTAATTTTTAATAGTTTTTTAAGTTTTTAATTTTATTTTATTTCATTTTTCTTTTTTTTTTTTTCTCCCTTTTCTTCTGAGCCGTGTGGCTGACAGGGTCTTGGTGCTCTGACCAGGTGTCAGGCCTGTGCCTCTGAGGTGGGAGAGCCGAGCTCAGGACATTGGTCCACCAGAGACCTCCTGGCTCCATGTAATATCAAACTGCAAAAGCTCTCCCAGAGGTCTCCATCTCAACGCTAAGACCCAGCTCCACTCAACAACCACCAAGCTACAGTGCTGAACACCCTATGCCAAACAACTACCAAGACAGGAACACAACCCCAACCATTAGAAGAGAGGCTTCCTAAAAACATAATAAGATCACAGACACCCCCAAAATACACCACCAGACACATTCCTGCCTACCAGAAAAACAAGATCAAGCTTCACCCACCAGAACACGGGCACCGGATCTCTACCAGGAAGCCTACACAACCTACTGAACCAACCTGAGCCCCTGGAGGCAGACACCAAAAGCAACGGGAACTACGAACCTGCACCCTGTGAAAAGGAGACCCCCAAATACAGTAAGTTAAGCAAAATGAGAAGACAGAGAAACACACAACAGATGAAGGAGCAAGGTAAAAACCCACCAGACCAAACAAATGATGAGGAAATAGGCAGTCTACCTGGAAAAGAATTCAGACTGATGATAGTAAGGATGATCCAAAATCGTGGAAATAGAATAGAGAAAATGCAAGAAACATTTAACAAGGACCTAGAAGAACTAAAGCAAAAACAAACAATAATGAACAAAACAATAAATGAAATTAAAAATTCTCTAGAAAGAATCAATAGCAGAATTAATGAGGCAGAAGAATGGATAACTGACCTGCACAATAATATAGTGGAAATAACTACCACAGAGCAGAATAAAGAAAAACGAATGAAAAGAACTGAGTACAGTCTCAGAGACCTCTGGGACAACATTAAACACACCAACATTCAAATTACAGGGGTCGCAGAAGAAGAAGAGAAAAAGAAAGGGACTAAGAAAATATTTGAAGAGATTATAATTGAAAGTTTTCCTAATATGAGAAAGGAAATAGCCAATCAACTCCAGAAAGCACAGAGAGTCCCATACAGGATAAATCCAAGGAAAAATATGCCAAGACATATATTAATCAAACTATCACAAATTAAATACAAAGAAAAAATAGATCAGGAACAAGACAACATTGTCCACTCTCACCAATATTATTCAACATACTTTTGGCAGTTTTAGCCACAGCAATCAGAGAAGTAAAAGAAATAAAAGGAATTCCAATTGGAAAATAAGAAGTAAAGATGTCACTCTTTGCAGTTGACATGATACTGTACATAGAGAATCCTAAAGATGCTACCAGAAAACTACGAGAGCTAATCAGTGAATTTGGTAAAGTAGCTAGATGCAGAGTTAATGCACAGAAATCTCTTGCATTCGTATACACTAAAGATGAAAAATCTGAAATAGAAACTAAGGAAACATTCCCATTTACCACTGCAACAAAAAAATAAAATACCTAGGAATAAACCTGCTTAAGGAGACAAAAGACACATGTGCAGAAAATTATAAGCCACTGATGAAAAAAATTAAAGATGATACAAACAGATGGAGAGATATACCATGTTCTTGGATTGGAAGAATCAACATTGTGAAAATGATTATACTACCCAAAGCAATCTACAGATTCACTGCAATCCCTATCAAACCACCACTGGCATTTTTTACAGAACTAGAACAAAAAATTTCACATTTGTATGAAACACAAAAGACCCCAAATAGCCAAAGAAATCTTGAGAAAGAAAAACGGGGCTTCCCTGGTGGTGCAGTGGTTGGGATTCCGCCTGCCAATGCATGGGACATGGGTTCGTGCCCTGGTCAAGGAGAATCCCACATGCCGCGGAGCAGCTGGGCCCCTGAGCCATGGCCGCTGGGCCTGCGTGTTCGGAGGCTGTGCTCCACAACGGGAGAGGCCATGGTAGTGAGAGGCCCACGTACTGCAAAGGAAAAAACAGAAAAATGGAGCTGGAGGAATCAGGCTCCTGGACTTCAGACTATACTACAAAGCTACAGTAATCAAGACAATATGGTACTGGCACAAAAACAGAAATATAGATCAATCGAACAGGATAGAAAGTCCAGAGATAAACCCATGCACATATGGTCACCTTATTCTTGATAAAGGAGCCAAGAATATACAATGGAGATAAGACAGCCTCTTCAATAAGTGGTGCTGGGAAAACTGGACAGCTACATGTGAAAGAATGAAATTAGAACACTCCCTAACACTATACACAAAAATAAACTCAAAGTGGATTAAAGACCTAAATGTAAGGCCAAACACTATAAAACTCTTAGAGGAAAACATAGCAGAACACTCTATGACAAAAATCACAGCAATATCCTTTTTGACCCACTTCCTAGAGAAATGGAAATAAAAGCAAAAGTACACAAATGGGACCTAATGAATCTTAAAAGCTTTTGCACAGCAAAGGAAACCACAAACAAGATGAAAAGACAAGCCTCATAATGGCAGAAAATATTTGCAAATGAAGCAACTGACAAAGGATTAATCTCCAAAATTTACAAGCAGCTCATGCAGCTCAATATTAAAAAAAAAAAACAACCCAATCCAAAAATAGGCAGAAGACCTAAAGACATATTTCTCCAAAGAAGATATACAGATTGCCAACAAACACATGAAAAGTTGCTCAGCATCACTACTCATTAGAGAATTGCAAATCAAAACTACAATGAGGTATCACCTCACACCGGTCAGAATGGCCATCATCAAATAATCCAGAAACCAGAAATGCTGGAGAGGGTGTGGAGAAAAGGAAACCCTCTTGCACTGTTGGTGGGAATGTAAATTGGTACAGCCACTATGGAGAACAGTATGGAGGTTCCTTAAAAAACTGAAAATAGAACTACCATATGACACAGCAATCCCACTGCTGGGCATATACCCTGAGAAAACCATAATTCAGAAAGAATCATGTACCACAGTGTTCATTGCAACTCAATTTACAATAGCCAGGACATGGAAGCAGCCTAAGTGTCCATTGAAAGATGAATGGATAAAGAAGATGTGGGGCTTCCCTGGTGGTGCAGTGGTTGAGAGTCCGCCTGCCAATGCAGGGGACACAGGTTCGTGCCCCAGTCCAGGAAGATCCCACATGCCGCGGAGCGGCTGGGCCTGTGAGACATGGCTGCTGAGCCTGCACATCCGGAGCCTGTGCTCCGCAACGGGAGAGGCCACAACAGTGAGAGGCCTGAGTACCGCAAAAAAAAAAAGGAATACTATTCAGCCATATAAAAAATGAAACTGAGTTATTTGCAGTGAGGTGCATGGACCTAGAGACTGTCATACAGACTTGAAGTAAGTCAGAAAAAGAAAAACAAATACCGTATGCTAACACATATGTATGGAATCTAAAGAAAAAAAAAGGTTCTGAAAAACCTAGGGGCAGGACAGGAATAAAGATGCAGACATAGAGAATGGACTTGAGCACACAGGGAAGGGTAAGGGTAAGCTGGGACGAAGTGCGAGAGTGGCATGGACTTATATATACTACCAAATGTAAAATAGATAGCTAGTGAGAAGCAGCCACATAGCACAGGGAGATCAGCTTGGTGCTTTGTGTCCACCTAGAGTGGTGATATAGGGAGGGTGGGAGGGAGGCGCAAGAGGGAGGAGATATGGGGATATATGTATATGTATAGCTGATCCACTTTGTTATAAAGCAGAAACTAACACACCATTATAAAGCAATTATACTCCAATAAACATGTTAAAATAAATAAAATAAAATAGGTTGATCTGGGAAGGTCTCACTGAGACCTTTAAGCAAAAGGTCCTAAATCAAGTGAGAGAACAGAACAAGCAAATAAAGAGAAAGTGTTCCTGGCAGAGGAAACAGCAAGTTCAAAGACCCTGAGGTGCCAATATGTCCCATTTTCAAGGGACTTGCAGGGGAGGCCTGTGTGGCTAGAGTCAAGTAACAAGGGGTAGAACAGTAGGAGATGAATTTGAAACCTAATGGGGCAGGGAGATTATGCGAGGCTGTGTAGACCATTGCAGGTCTGTGGCGGAAGAGTGCCAGGGCCTGACTTTCCTGACGAGTCAGCTGAGAATCTACCAGAGAAGGCAAAGGGATGCAGAGCAACTCCTAGAAGATGGTTGCAATAATCCAGGCAAGAGATATGTGGGCTTCAGAGACACTAAACTGGCATCGCTCTGGCAATTAGAAATTATGCACTATGTGGCAAAAGCACAAAGAGGATGAGCAATTTATGTGAATTATCTCAGTTATACTATTATTAGAATCTGCAGTGTACAGATGAGAAAGTTTTACACATTGGTTTCATTATAGAGGTACTGAGGAAAATAATACTATCTACCTAATAGACCTGTGGTAAGCACAAAATGCCATAATCCTGATGCAGTGTATGTACTCAATAAAGGATGACAATAGTTATTAGTCTAGGGTTTGATTAAGATGGACAAAATTTTGTGCACACACTACCTACCTTTGAATGTAGATTGATGAAGCTGGTATTCTCCATCATCCACTTAACTTAAATTTTTAAATCAAGAGAAAGAATTAACACAAATCTAAGAAGCAGACTTTCTACATTTAATAAAAAGACTCCTTTTGACAAATTTTTCCATGGCCTTTGCATAGAGCAACTAACATCTACATTTATCTGTCCTGGCATTTTTCTTCTATTCTTATTTCTTGTTCAGAGCTCTTTCTTTACAACCTGAATTCTGTTTCATCTCATTCTTCTGGAGAAAAATTTATGGTCCTTCCACACTGCTCAGAATTCCCTTCTGCAATAATCTTTTTGTAAAAGCATCACCCCATCTTGCCCAGGGCATCATCCCAGCATTTCAGTCTTTAGCTACTCCCTAGCCGGACACTGTCAAGATTTCCTCCTTTTTTGATATTTGCTGATTTACTTGGAATGGGCTCCCTATTCTTGTAACCAAGATTGATTCTTCTTCCATACCACTATGGGCTCCCTGAACTTGGAAAAGAGAAGACATTTTAGACACCTCCTTCCTCAGACACACCACAGGTTCATTAGACAGGGAATCAGCTTATGCATGAAGATGCCAGGAATGAAACTCTGTGCCCTTCCCTCCACCCTGAAATGGAACATGGTTCAGTTGGGCCACTCAAGGTAAAGTAGTCTACTTGGAAAAAGTTCACCATCAAGCACTTCATTAACAACAACAACAATTAAGGTTCTATATCCAGCCACTTGTGCCATAGGGTACAAGCAAGTTAGATCCTTTGTCTAGATAAGGTCCTAATGATCTAAGGGCAAGATGTTTTGGTTTATTTTGTTTTTGTTTTTATTTTTGTTTTTGCTTTTTCCTTAAAAGAGCTGGATGATGTTAACTTGAAAAAGAAAATCTTTTCCTGCCAGATTCTCCCCTAATCTTAGATGGGGATAACCTCTAACCCTACCTATTAAAGTTTAAGCACAGAGACTGGCTGGCTACTAATACACACAGAACAACCCCTAACACAGCCAAATAATTCTTCTCTAACCACTGGGGAATCTCAGATAGCTGCTGTTGGGAATAAGGGAGTTGAGAAGGAAGAATGATGTGGCTCTCGGCCACCCCTCATCAGCCTTACAAATGGATAAAATATAGGCACCATTAGAGTTTTTAGATTCAGGATTTCCCTGGGGAGAACAGAGATTCCAAGCCCAAACTTCATACAACAGTAGAAAAGAGTGTGGTCCCTTTATGTTTCCTCCACAACACGCACAGTGAGCTTTCCCCACAGTCCCCCAACATTGCCAGCTGCTGCGGCGGCAGATTCCACAGCTTGCTGTCCTCTTTCTTCTCCATCCAGTGCTGTCTCAGCTTTGATCAAGGCCCGCCCACATGACTGCAGCAGCATCCCAGCCTCTGGTACACTGTGGTCCCTAATGCTCCTCCCATGCCACTCCCCACCAATGGTCCCCTGCTCTATAGTCTAAAACAGCTTCCCCGGGTAAGGAGAAACACCCTGAACTTCCTTCCAGGCCTTCAGGGCTCACCAAACTCAATCACTCTCACATCTCCCCAAAAGGAACCAATCTACTTTTTTCCTAACACTCTGCTTATCCCCATCTCCGTCCTCTGCCCATATGGCCCTCATCCACTTCCACTGGGAGTGCCTGCCCTTCACCACCTACATAAATTTTATGCTCAACTTTCAAAACACAGTTTAATTCCCACCTCCCCCATGAAATCTCTGGTCTCACTCCAGTCTTCAGAGTTACTAGAATTGTGTTATGTCTGTACAAGGTACAATTATGATCACTACCTGGCAGTTTAGCAATTCATTGCCTTCTCCCTGTTTAATATGTCTGAAGCTTATCTACAAGGTTGCAAGATACTTGAGGGAAAAAAAAATATAGGTATTTTACTACTGCTTAGCACAAATCTGGGCACAGAAGAGATGCTCAACTTTGTGGCCATACAATTGGGCAGTACCTTTTATAACATGAACTAGAGAACAGGATTTTGACTTCAATATAAGAGAATCCAAAGATATTTTGTGCTCCTTATATCCCTATGAAAGTCCAAATTCTCTACACAGAAAGAATTAGACTCTCTACTTTTGTTTGCTAAAATGGTAGAATAATTCTAACTCTGCTCTGTGCAAGGACAGACCACTTGAATTTCAGAATTGAACAATAGTTAGGAGATTATATAATCTGAACTGAAGGAGGAAAGAAGCCCAGAGAAGTGAAGTTTTTTGCCCCAAGTCAAGAGGAGATGGATGGTAAAATGAGGGCTGGATCCTAAACCTTTTGAATTCCCAGCTAGAACTCCTGAGTGAATCTCCACATATTGTCCTTTTGCATTTTCTGTCTTTGGAGTCTGGATGATAGCAAGAGAAAATAGTTTGACAAGTACTTTGCATTTTCTATGCCCCGGGCTCTGCACTAGGGTTAGTGAGACCAAGGAGAAAAGGAAATAAAAATAACATGCACTCAACTCTACACTCAGAACTCCAGAACTCTCTGTATTCTTTCCTACAGCAATGTTCTTAACCTTTATTTTTCTTTCTTTTTTTGAGTCATAGAACCCACTGAGAATAAAATTCAAATCATAGACTTAGGAAAATGCATATAAGCACAAACCGGCCGGAGGCTGTACATAACTTCAGGGTTTTTCAGTGCCTTGAACCTCTAGGTTATAGCTCCTTTCCTGAAAACTTGGCAAGTTCTCTCTTAGTCCCTTCAAAAGTAGAGCAATGGCTCTATAATTTTATAAGTTAGAGTGTCCAGATGTTAACCCTAGCCTGTTCCCTCCTCCCTTTTGAGAACTGGAGGGAAGTCTGCAATCACAGCTTCGTCTCCTCCCTAAATGCACAAGCACTTCCCTGAGCACCCCAGCTTCTTGGTTCCAGTTACCACACTGGATGGACCAGGGCTCAGCAGGACCCAGGTCATGCTCAGGCCTGACCAGCTTTCCTGTGCCCTGCCTTCACCACTCAGAGAAGCCTCCCTGCCACTCTGCCAGCCGACACTCCCATTAGTGACCTGAGAACAGAGTAAGTTCTTGCATCATTTTGGCAGAGCTGGAGAGTAGAGGAGGGGGAGAGGCCTCAGATGCTGCTGATGAAAGGCCTGTAGGGGTTTGAAGTGGTGACTCTGGAATGAAAGATGCAATGGAAGGAGCATTTCTCTCACCAGCCACATATCATGGAATTTCTCCAGGCAGGAGAAACAGATGGCGATGAACAGTCAAATGCACCATAGGGACAAAGGTTGAGTGGGAGGGTGTGAGGAGGCAGCAGCCATTGGCAGCAGACAGAGGGGAAAGGCCCACCCTGTGGAACCCACATATGGCGAGTCAGAGTGGGAGACAGAAGACAGGACCATATGGCCAGAGACTAGAGCTCATGACACATGGAGCCAAGGACAGGGCCAGCTTCTTCCTGGGCAGACAGGAGAGCTCCTCTCCAGTGTCCCTGCTGGAGACTCATTTCTACATCTGAGAAAATGATTGTTCTAAAGAAGGCTAAGGTATTAGTTTTCAACCACACTGTGCATAATAATCACATGAGGAACATGATTAAAAACTGGGTTTTCCCATAGAGATTATCATACTAAGTGAAGTAAAAGACAAGTATCATATGATATCACTTATATGCAGAATCTAAAAACATGATACAAATGAACTCATTTACAAAACCGAAACAGACTCACAGACTTCGAAAGCAAACTTATGGTTACCAAAGGGAGAATGTTGTGGGGTGGGGAGAGGATAAATTAGGAGTTTGGGATTAACATATACACACTATTACATTTAAAATAGATAGTCAACAAGGACCTACTGTATAGCACAGGGAAGTCTACTCAGTATTCTGTAATAACCTATATGGGAACAGAATCTGAAAAAGAATGGATATATGTATATGTATAACTGAAACACTACACGGTATGCCTGAAACCAGCATAACAATCAACTATACTCCAATATAAAATAAAAATTAAATTAATTTTTTTAAAAAGCATAGCAGTGAAGAAAAATCTTAAAAACAAACAAACAAACAAAAAAACAACTAGGGTCTTCCTAAAATGACTAAACATTAGGGTTTTCACAGGACTTTCCTGGTCTTATCACTCAAATTCCTAAAATAATTGCCCCTCAGTTCTGGGCAAACTAGGACAACCAGTTACCCTATGACACCTCTAATGATGCTGGGGCACCAGCTGGTTAGACACTATTATTTAATCCCTGTCATAACCCGTCAAGTAGGTGTATAAGAGAGAAAAATTAAAAAGAGGGAGGAAAACAGAATGAGTTGATGGTTTCTGAAAATTCTCAACCAGATTTTCTCAACCCTTTGAATCACATGGAAAGCTTATAAAACCCCTGATGCCTGGCCCATGTCTGGACAACATCAGGTTCTATGGGGGTAGGATCTAGGCAGTGGCAGGAGAACCACTGGAACAGATGGGCTTTTGATTTCCCAACTGATAGTATTAGGTGCCAGACAGGAGGAAGCAAGGGAGAACTACTGAGTGCCCACACCTGGACAAAACAGCACTGCTCCCCAGCTGATGGGAGTCAGGAGTTCCCTCTAAAGTGTTATTTCTACTCCTTGGGGTCAATGCTCAGGAAAGTAGCTGTTAATTGATGGGAAACTACCCGGATAATATTAGAGGGACCCGCACATATGCATTTCACCTTATCCTCCAAGAATTACAGAAAAATGAGGCCCCTTTGAATAAGGTCTGCAGGGATTGTGTTCATGCCCTCTCCATGCCTGAGGTAATTGCATACCATGGGTATAACATAACCAAACTTCCATCATTGAGAAAAACCAGAAAGATCAGGCATCACTTCTTCCTTTTCAGTGGCTAATGAGAGAAGGAAAAAAAGTTTCTGAAAAGAAAAGGAAAGAAAAAATAAAAGATTCTGAGGCAGGGAAGGGGAATCAAAACTAGTCATAGAATATGACAAGAAAGAGAAGGAAAAGGGAAGGGCAAAGAGGCAACAAAATGGCTGCATTTCAGGTTCAAGCCTGTCAATCAAGACCACCTTAGAATATAAAGAGTTTCAAACTGACGAAACTTATTTTGCCAAGAAGAAATGTGGTGTTGGTTATAACCCAAATCTATGAGGCAGTTGAATGCTAAACTGTCAGAGGCCAATAGAAAGTGTTCCATCTTCTTGAAGGACGCATACAAAGAAAGGTGAGGTGGCTGAAACTGAAACTTGTGCTGCGCTCCCACTTCCACAGGTTCTTCAGCAAACAAATGACCCCTCTGTTTATACAACTGGGAAATGCAGTGCCTTGCAAATGGACAGCCGCATAGCATAGAAACATAATAAGATATAATAAAGTGAATAAAACGGGCAGTGTAATCCTTGGCAAAATATATAGCAATAGGAAATGTTTCGTAATAAATTGTTATAATGTTTCACACTTTGAATTAGAATAGCAAAAATTTGTTATAGAGTACCTACATTTTATTTTTGATCTATCACATATCAAAACCAAACATAGGTTTGAGATTTTATGGTACCTGCTGGCTAAAGATTGCACCTTCATCACTGGAGAAAATTTTATCAGATTTATTTATTAAGCCTATATTTGCAGTTGGCTCTACACAATGCACAGAGTTAAATAAATAACACATCTTTAAGGAAGTCCTACCCTCAAAGACATTAAACTCCGTGGTAAATATTCCTACTGAAACACGGAGAATGCTATTAAAATTAGTGATGCAAACCTGAAGAAGACAAATATGCCCTTGTCAGCAGCAGGAGAATACCTACATGATTATAGAAATGAAACTGATTACCATCAACATCAACTTGCATTTCTCAAGCATTCAGTAAGTACAGGGCAGTGGACCACAGAAGGGGATACAAACAAATATAAAAATTGGACTCTGCCATAAATGAGACCACAATCTAGTTGGAGGGAGAGGAAGTAAACATACACAAAAAGATAAATAATTCCTAGGTAGCATTTTTTAATTGGTCAGTGAGTGACCCAGACCCTAAATGCAGTAGAAATTTGTAAGAGGGTACAATCGCCAAAGCAGGGCTGTTTTGCAAAGTAAAGTAGATACACTAAAACTTCAAGAAGAGATGGCACAGTAATAAAAAGCTTTTACATTTGCTTTATAATGTCCAAACATACCCATTATCATATTTAATTCTTACAATACCCTGTTGAAATGAGTATAATAATCTCCATCTTACAGATGAGGAAGCTGAGACTCAGAGAAGTTACGCAGCTTCCCTGAGGCCACACAGCTTTAAGCCTCAGAGCCAGGAATCAGGATCAGTGCCAGTGGAAGCATGCCCTTGAAGTCCAAAATGAACGTCTTCAGAAGCAGCCCAGCCACAGCAGGATACTGTCTGTAAATATCTTCTGTCTGAACTTAAAGGCAAGACTCTTAGCTTATCTTATTCAATTTTGTTCATCATCTTGTTCTGCTAAGCCAACTGAGATGATCTAATGCTCATAATAGGATTTGCCATTTTCCCCACTTGCCAAGTCCCGGATCATTCAGCAGCAGCAGCAACAGAAATAGTGAGAAGAGGGACTCCCCTGGTGGTCCAGTGGCTAAGTCTCCACGCACCCAGTGCTAGGGGACCTAAGTTCGATCCCTGGTCAGGGAATTATATCCCACGTGCAGCAACTAAGAGTTCGCATGCCTCAACAAAAAGATCCGGCATGCTGCAACGGAAATCCCACATGCTGCAACTAAGACCCAACACAGCCAAATAAATAAATATTAAAAAAAAAAAAAAGAGGGCTTCCCTGGTGGCGAGTGGTGGAGAGTCCGCCTGCCGATGCGGGGGACACGAGTTCGTGTCCCGGTCCGGGAGGATCCCCCATGCAGCGGAGCGGCTGGGCGCATGAGCCATGGCCGCTGGGCCTGCGCGTCCGGAGCCTGTGCTCCGGAGCGGGCAGGGCCACAACAGTGAGAGGCCCGCGTACAGCAAAAAAAACAAAACAAAACAAAAAAGAAATAGTGGAAAGACTACTTGTTCAAATAAAATCGTATGCAGAGTCCAGAGTGCTAACCATACAGAGTGAAGTAAGTCAGAAAGAGAAAAACAAAGACCATATGCTAACACATATATATGGAATCTAAGGGGAAAAAAATGGTCAAGAAGAACCTAGGGGTAAGACGGGAATAAAGCCACAGACCTATTAGAGAATGGACTTGAAGATATGGGGAAGGGGAAGGGTAAGCTGTGACAAAGTGAGAGAGAGGCATGGACATATATACACTACCAGATGTAAAATAGATAGTTAGTGGGAAGCAGCCGCATAGCACAGGGAATTCAGCTCGGTGCTTTGTGACCACCTAGAGTGGTGGGAAAGGGAGGGTGGGAGGGAGACGCAAGAGGGAGGGGATATGGGGACATATGTATATGTATAACTGATTCACTTTGTTATAAAGCAGAAACTAACACACCATTGTAAAGCAACTATACTCCAATAAAGATGTTAAAAAAAAAAAATCTTATGCAGAAGCCCAATGCGTAACACTGCATACCTTCTCCTGTCTCTGGCCCTTTTGTTTTCTGGGATTAACATTTCTGAAAGAATATAGAAAAAGGTGCAAAAAGAAATCAGTTCAGTATTTTAACTCCTACAAAGTAAGCACACATAGTCAATAAAGGGGTAATTGCTTACTTTGGCTGTTACAAACTCTTAACACTCTGATTCACAGACTGAGTGGAGGAAGGAATAAAATATTTTCAGATCTCTTTCTGGGGGAAAGGTTTTATGAGTTTCCTGGGAGTAAGCACTGTTAGATTAACAATATTTTCTTCTATTGTGCTTCTTTGGTCCTACAATGAGTCAGCATTCTCTGATTCTGGCAATAGGCTTTTTTTTAAGTTTTAGTTTCTGGAGATGATGTGTATTTTTGTTTTTTTTCTGTCTTCATTGGTATTTTAGTAGAAATTTGGGAGAAGATGCATCAGCGACAGCTAGGCAAGCAACATTTTAAACTAAAATCCAATGGAAATGTAATTTGATTACACTACAAATGCTAACTTCATGATATTTTTCTTCCCATCAAGTGCATCTCTCCTTCCCATGAGGCATATTTGGGTAGTACAAACGGGTGGCTTGACTAGAAGCAGAAGGAGATTCATTCCATTCCAATTTTGAATATGACAATTGTGAAGTCAGACTCCTGACCTGTGTGCCAATTTGCAATCCAATAAAAATTTAAATGCTTGAATTATTAACAGAGAGTGAGGGATGGATATTAGGATGGAGACATTTATAATGAGGTGACAATTCCCAGCATAATAGAGTTAGTCATTTTAGAATCATCCTACATGCATATTCCCTGCAGTTTTCGCAGCTTGTAAATTGTTTCTTTCTGGGAATTATTTTGAATTTTCTTTACTATTTTATTCTCATCTGCATCAGCAGTCAGGGCAGCTGTGGATAGCCACATAGTATGATTAAAAAAAAAAAAAATTACTCAAGTCAAGCTCAAGCTCTAGAGTCAGACGTACTCAGATACAAATTCTGAAACTGACTTTTACTTTCATTGTGAGAGCTGATGAAGCATCCCGCCCACAGCAACAGAATTGCTGAGGTTGACCAGATGCCACATCGCTCACCTTCCACCATCTGACCCACTTGTTTTCCTGTAGTTGTTTCATTTCATAACCCTTTTCTTTGTTTTTAATTACAGAAGTAATACAGATTAAATTTACATATATTTAAATATAGATAGGCAAAAAGGGAGAAAGTGCCAAGGATGGCTACAGTTAATCTGAGAATTTTCCTGTACATATTTAACTATACATGAATATGTTCTATATTATCTAAAAATGTATCCCACTGCACATATTTTGTGTTGGCCTGATTTTTTTTTCATTTAACAATATATTATGAACTCTGTTCTATGAGAATAAATAAATGAATGGCTACATGCATCATGGTTGTATAATATTCCATTATATAAAAATATAATCATTTATTTGTTAGTTATTTGAATTAAAACATATCATCTGGAAATTTCCAAAAAGCCTTAAGGTTCTGGACCCCATTCCAACATATTTGTTTGGGGAGAGAGGTCCCCGCACCAATAATTATCCAACACCAGCTGGGTGTCCTATAATTCAACTCACTTCTGACACCACTTACCGAGAGATAACATCAGATCCCAGAGGTTAAAGTTTCATTTTCAGGACACTGCCCCCATCCCCTACTTCAGATGCCAGTCACAGGTCCAGGTTGCCACCTGTGTTTTTGATCCACTGGCTATAGATTGGAGGTTCCAATGACCTCCTCCTTGGATTTGATTAATTTGCCAAAGCAGCTCACAGAACTCAGAAAAACATTTTACTAACTAAATCACCAACTTATTCTAAAAAGATTGTTAAAAAGTAAGGCAACAGGCCCAATACACAGTTGCTTATGCTAAACCTCACGTGACCAAAACAAGCAATATTTAATCACAGTTTCTGATCCCCCAGAAATGGAATCTTAAACAAATCAATCAGGTATCAGCACTAGTTAGGTCATCTGCCTAGAGACCCTTGTCATCCTCCAAAGGAGAGTAACCTTGCAATAACCACTGACATTTTTGCCTAGTATAACTTCCTTATTCCTGCTCCTTTCAGCTTATAAAAGTCTTCATTTAGTACAGCTACTTGGAGTTCCTTTCTATCTGCTAAACTGGGTGCTGCCCAGTTTGAATCAGTTTTTGTTCAAATAAATTCAACATTTTTAATATATCTTAGTTTATCTTTTAAAAGGATATAATTTAGGGAAAGCCAGATGGAAGAGATTCATAGGGCAAGGTATGCTGGATGGGCACAGAGCTTCCAGGCCCTCTCTGAGTGTACCACCCTCCTAGCGCTTCCCTGTGTTCATCAACCCAGAAGAAGCTCTTTGAACCCCATCCTTTTTAATGGAGGATTCATTAGCCATTGGTGATTGATTGAACCTCTCCCCTCTCTCAGAAGTCAGGGAATTGAGACTAAAAGTTCCAACCCTCTAATCCTTAGGTTGGCTCCACTGTTAACCAGCCCCCATCTTTTAGTACATCCCAAAAGTCACATCATTAACATAACAAAAGACACCTTTATCTGCTCTCCTCACTTCGGAAATCCCAAGGGTTATAGGAGCGCTGTACCAGAAAAGGGAACAAAGACCAAATATATGTTTCTTATTATAAATCATAGTATCACAAAACCTTTACTGTACACTTACCCCCTGGTCTTTGTTGGATGGACATGCTTCAAGTCCCCATAGCAACTACAGGGACTCCATTACAACACTTATCATGCTATGCAATTACCTATTCCTTGCTTATGTATATCTATGTCTACTTAGCTTGCTTTAAAAAAAAAAATTCCAATGCCTACCCAGTTACTGACATATAGAGGGTTTTTAACATATTTGTTCAACTGAATTGAACAATATCATTGTGGTTAAGATCCTTCTACAAACACTTTTTCACACTTGCCAAATAATTTACTTGAGCCAGCACCTTGAAGTGGAATGGCTGAGTCACACACATGCAAATACTAAAGTTTTTGATTTATAGAAAGTGTTCATTCTTGTCACTATTTCTGGGCAGGATGAGCCATCCCTGATTTCTACTCACTTTTTTTTTCACTTTTGTCCTTGTTATCTTTCTGGAAATGAGAGAAAGAAAAGGGAAAAGAGAAAAGATGGATCTGTGGAAGGATGTAGATAGTTTCCTTCAATCCTATTCTCACTTCAACATCCACCATAAACATAAACTCAGTCTTATAATTTATATACACTAGTGCTCAAAATATCCAGTTTCGTAGATCCCTGGCATCACCAGTGTCCCTTAATTTCCACAGTTGGGACAGTTCTGTTAATGTTGTTTATAAATATGGATTGCTGCAATTTTACTACATCGCTTTGTTTTGTCCATGGAGAAATTATGAAACAACTTCCCATAATCTCAGAACTGGACAAAAATTCTGTTGCAAAATGATATAGAGTGAAAGCGTTATAAAGTACCTCCCAGGCACTCGTGCCTGAGATTCTTGTTTAGAGAAATGGGTATTACAGGGAATAAAACTGCAATAAGGTTGAGAAATTTCTGTTATTTTCTTTTTTCGTGACTGAGAATGAGCAAGTTATCCTAAGTTTTTCAGGGACAAGAGGGTTCACTATTATAACCCTGAAGGCAGTAGCATTACTCTGCCTTACAGGCCTGTGCCTCTTCCACTTTATGAAAATGGAAAATTTTCCTTTAAGGCCCCTTTGAATTTAAATTGTATGTGAAATATACTGCATAGAGGCTGACACAGGAATCAGGTCATAGAATCTGGAAATCCTAGAATTTGGGAAAAACAAGTAAGCAATGAAAATAATTGGTCACTTAAAGATTTTTTATTTGGTTTTCATAGGATTTTTCAGGGACAGATTGATAGTATCAATCAAAACAACAATTGACATTTTGCTTTTGTTTTTCAACAAGATGTTGCAGAACTTTTCTAAGAAAGCAGAGTGATACATAGAAGAATTCAAAAGAGTGCTTAATAACAGAAAATGTTAGAGTTTCAAGCAGCTTTGGTGGTCACCCACTCCAGCTTCCTCAATTTATAATTGAATAAATTCAGACCCACCTGCCCAATTACTTATATAAGTTAATAAGCAAAACCAAACCTAGAGACCAAATCTCACAGATGTCAGTGCCAGGACTCTTTCAACACACCTCAATATGTCCTTAGTCAATGAAAACTTTTTTTACCTCCAATAAGATTTGTATTACAATTTTCACAGTCTTCAGTGATGTATTATATTTGCATCTTCATAGCTTTGATTCAATGGGTCAAAAACCATCAAATCAACTTTAAATACGCTTGGGTTCCCTTTAACCATTTAATGCCATGGCTTCATTACAGTAACCTCCTCGTTAAATCAAAGCTATTGCTGCTTATGCATCAGTGAAGATTTCTCGCTCAAGCAGAGAAGACTACATTGGAGATATTTTATAAAAGTTGATACCACAGTTGAGAAATAAACCAAGGTTTCCTCTTGATGAGAGGTGCATTTTTGTTCTGAGGCTCCAGCACAATGTGACTCCCCTCTGTCTATAAAACAGGTGACTGTCCAGGGTTTCCAGGTATCTGGGGCAAAATAGGCTTCTCAACAAACATCTTTTCATTTGAGCTGAAATTTCTGTTTGATGGAGGTGATGAGTTGGAGTTGCCTGATTTCAAAAGCAATTGCTTCTTCCTCTTCTGGTAGGTTCTATTCTGATTAAACTCCTACCAACGCATGCTTATTTGCCTTCAAATATGTAAGAGAGTGTTATAAACAAGGAAGACTCAACCTATGTTGTTTCTGAAAGTAGAATTAGGCCAACGAATGGAAGCTGCTGGAGAATACCATAGGACATCATTAGGAAGAATTTTACAACAAAGCTGTCCAAAAATGAAATGAAGTATTTTGATGTTTAACAAACTTTTTTTCTTTGGAAATGTTGAAGCAGAGCCTGGAGGACCGCCTGTCAGAGATGTTGTAGAGATTAAAAGAAAAGTAACACGTTAATTGAGAGATTCCACCCAACTTCCTAACCCTAATATGCTAACATTCTATGAGTTTTTTTTATTTTGAAAAGTTATACACCATAATATCAACAAGAATTTGTGAATCTCCTTTGGTGAGTCTAGCTATGGGAGTAAAAGCAGTAGAAAACAGAGCTCCTTTCAGAACAGAGCTTTTGTTAATGCTTAGGAAATAAGGCTAATTCACCTACAATTCTTATAAAATGACATCACTAAAATAGGAGCACATGTCAAATCAGACAGTATTGTCTATAAATTCTATAAGATCTGGGAAAGTAGGGGAAATAATTGAATGGAAAGTTTGGGTTTTAGGATGAACCTAAAGAATGGATAGAAATTTAGAGAGAATTATTGAGAGATAAAAGATAAGAAAGAGGCAGCATAGGGAGAGAGGAGAGATGGATTGGGAGTTTGGGATTAGTAGATGCAAACTTTTATGTATAGAATGGATAAACAACAAGGTCCTACTGTATGGCACAGGGAATTATATTCAATATTCTGTGATAAACCATAACGGAAAAGAATATAAAAAATAATGTATATATGTAAAACTGAGTCACTTTACTGTACAGCCAAAATTAACACAGCATTGTAAATCAACTAAATTTCAATTTTAAAAAATTTTTGAAGAAAAACAAAAAAGAGGAAGCATGAACTACTACATAGAAACTAGGATATGCATGCTATAAGAAGATATTGGTATAGGATAACAAAGACAGTAAGAAGATATTTGGGGAAATACGTTTTTACTTTCTAATTTTTCTTATCACATAACATGGTACATAGCAAATGGAGGTTTTAAAAAAACTTACCCCTGAGCTAGTTTACCCCGCTATCTTTTCTTTTACTTTATTGAGGAATAATTGACAAATATAATTGAATACATTTAAAGTGTACAACGTGATGATTTGATGTAAATATACACTGAAGAATGATTACCAAGATCGAGGTAATTAACACATCCATCCCCCTGCTATCCCAATACCAGGTCCTAAGTGTTGCCTTAGGCTATAATGTTTGGTACAAATAAGTGGATTTCAGCAGCCATAACAGCATCATACCCAATTTGATGCTGGGAACCATCTCCTGAATTCTGTGTGATTTGAAAAGCAGTTTCTTGTCAATCAAATACCACCAGTCCTTTGCTGAAATCGGGTGTCAGGGGGCTGTCTACCTTTCTGGATGCAATAAATGGCACACAGGAAAGTTTTCTTGTGTTTGCATGGCATCCCTATTTATGATGGTAACAAGCAACTGTTATCTTTGCCAGAGAGGGAGAGAGGAGAGTAGGCCCTATTATCCAGGCCCATTCATAATCTTTGCCATCCAAAGAGTGGAAAGGACATAGAGAAATTGGATGACTGTTATAGGCACTGCATTATAATGAATGAGAAATAGTTAGCAACCAAGATCCACACAGGGAATGGGGCACTTGGCTTCACAACCTCTCCAGGATTTACTGAAGTTAAGAAGGAGTTTATGATGAAAACAATCAGAGTAAATTGCAGGGCCATCTTTCGTGCTGCTTTAACTAAAGAGCCTTTCATCATTTCTAGCTTAAACATCTCTTTTCTCAGTCTTAAAGGTAACTACTGAATTTTCTAGTGATTTTGCATTTGTAGTCAGGAAAATTTGATTTTCATTTCTAGGAAGTACAAGGAAAGCATTTCGTACCCTTTCCCTGGCAATTCAAATGAATATTTCTTCTCTCTCTTACACCCCTTTCTAGAGTAATCCATGTTATTTCAGGTGTTCAAACCAACTAGAATGTCAAACACATTGAAATAAAGGTTATAAAGAATGTAGATGTCAGAGTTGCTCTGATATACACTAAGTGGAATGAATATAAACAATGGATGCATTAGGAGGCCCTTAGGATGTTAGGTACTCAAGACAACTCAGAGGAAATTACTTTGATATCTTTAAAAAGCAGGGTAAGTGTGACTGCAAGTTGTTTGCTATCTCTTCACTTGTTCTGCATCCTCTTTGTGCATTTGTGTGCACTAACCACATTGCTCACAATCTTTCCTTCCCTACTTCTCCTTGTCAAAATCCTACTCAGTTTCAAGTCCACCCCGCTTATGTCTATGACCTCTAACCTCATTACTTATTCAAGATCAGACTAGCTGACATGAATATAGGTTTGCATCATAATTGTGGTCCAATGTCACATAAAAGTCACATTAAAAAGCCTTTGTTAATAAAAAGAATAATGGTGATAGTACTACAAAGATATTCACATTACTTGAGTGTTAGGTACACTTATAGGTCAGCATTCATCACATAAAGCTATGGAATTTAGGGTAAAATAACATTTATTTGCATATGCACAGAATTTCTATTACCTATTTACATTGTGCTCTTTTACTATGATTTGCTCGTTCCCCTTTTTGAAACTCATCATGTTTCCATCTTCCTGAATCATAGACTTCAGGAGATGGGAAGTGGTCAGGAAAGCTGAGCACCTTGTGTGTTGTGTCTTGGGGCCATTGTCCTTGTGTTGGTCTGTACCTCTTTCATGAACATTAAGCAGGTCCTACTAGGAGAGACCTGAGGCATCCTATTAGTTGGCTACTTCACTCATGAAGGTTGCCCTCTCACTTTGGAACAACCCCTACCTGCACTTCACCTTTCCCCTAATGCCCCCTCTTCTAGCTGTGTTCCAGCCATAACAGGCTCCTTGTGTTAAAATCCAAATATCAGAAAATACCCCCCCAGAGGAGCTTACAGTATGTATACTGCTCCCTAACACTGGTTGTCTATTGGCATCTTAGAATGAGTTTGGTTACCTCACTTCTAAGTATTCTTCCTATGATTAGAGATGACATTTGCTGGGATACAAACACTGCTTGTCAACACAGAAGAACCAATGTGAGACACTCATTTAATTAGCCTCTCTTGCTGCCAACCACCACACCCACTTTAGACTCTGAATTTGGGTTTTGGAGAAGCAAGTAAGAAAGGCATGCTTAGAGTGCTGCAGGTGTCAGGGAGAGGCACAGTGCTAGGGTTCTGTGGTGTCTAGAGCAAGGTAGCAGTGGTAATAGTTCTGTGCTATGGTTTGGGGTACTTTTGCAGATGCCCTCTGAGCTGCAATGCTGTGAGTATACAGTGTAGTTTTTTAAACTGTTTTTTGAGGTATAATTTACATACTATAATATTCACCCTTTTAAGTGTACAATTCAATGATTTACATGTCTGTAGGTTTACAGAGATGTGCATTCACCGGTTTTAGAACATTTCTGTCACCTGAAAAAATCTCTTATGATTGTTTGCAGTTAATCCTCATTCTATCCTCCAGCCTTAGGCAACTATTAATTTCCTGTCTGTCTTTATAGATTTGCCTTTTCTGAATATTTCACACAAAGGCAATCATGCAATATGTGGTCTTTTGCATCTGACCTTTTTTCACTAAGAATAAGGTTTTGAAGTTTATCCATGATGTAGTATGTATCAGTACTTTGATTCTTTTATTGTTAAGTGGTATTCTAATGGCTTTTTGTTTATTCATATAACAGTTGTTAGACATTGGGGTTGTTTTCACTTTTTGGCTTCAATGGATAATGCTGCCTTTACACAGGATTTTCAGGTGCATTTCTTCATGCCCCTGGAGGAGACTCTGCTCTTTGCAACAAAGCTTCCTAATTGATTGAGGAGCCTTTCAATATTGTAATTCCCTGGGGTCCACTTGAACTCCTAAGCCAAAATCCTCACATCTCAGACCCAGGAGTCCTTTAATAAACTGCCTGTCAACAGTAAGCATGACCTAAATCTGTAAGACAACATTTGGGAACCACTGGCTTAGTAGATAAAGATTTTTCCCACGTCTGTGTCTTTGATTATACTCTTTCCTCCTCTTACAATACCTTTCTACAATATACTAATCTAAAAAGCTCATGAACTTAAATATTCCTTTAAATAAAAACAACATATTCTCTTAATTTGCAATAAATATTCCTTCTCTGCAACCCCATAACATGCTCCATCTTGGGATTTTTTTGTTTGTTTTTTGTGGGGTTTTTTGGCCACCCCACGTGGTGTGTGGGATCTTAGTTCCCCAACCAGGGATCAAACCCACATCCCTTGCCTTGGAAGCATGGAGTCTTAACCACTGGGCTGCCAGGAAAGTCCCCACTCTGTCTTATTTATCAAAGCTTGCCTTAACTTTTTCTCACATTTGACATTTTCTCTCCTTTCATGTTGAAACCTAAAAGCTTCAAGTTAATGAATGCTCCCAGAAAAATATTTTATCCTTTAAATTGTAAACTCAGTTCCCACCTCTGTGCTGCCTAACCTCAATTTATCTAATAATGTGTTGTACTTCTCTCTTCCTTATTTGGTTTCAGGCTTCTTGACAAAGGGAGTCATGTCTTTCTTAGGGGGCAGCAGAATCTTCTCATATTCATCTGAATTATCTTGATTTTATGTTTAATAGGTCCATTTATTCATACTGTTTGATCAGCACTTTGAGAAACGTTGGTCTATAGAGAATGCTAGAGTCAAAAATGGAGTTGTATACTATCGCATGGTCATTTAGAGCCTGTCTCTGTTTTAGTTTTCCTTGGAAAATAACTCATCCTGCTTTTATTTTGAGGACCTCTCTAAGTTCCCTGGAGATCTGAAGAATTGAGGTCTTTTCTAAGTTCCTGGCCCAGTGTTCTAAGTCCCTATGCCATAAGTTCAGCCACCTGTCTTGGATTACCTTGCTGGGCTCTGGGCATGGGCTTTGGCCAACCCCCGTCTTGATTCTAAGCATTCAGAACCTGAGGTTTTTTCTCTTATTCTCTCTCCCAAACTTGTTATTAATGCTTTTTTGTTGAGCTATTTAATAAGCTCTCATACCTCTAGTTTCACTCATCAGGGATTCTCTTCTCCATTCTGAACTTGCTCTGAGTCATCATGGGTCACATATTGCCATACGCAACCAGCATGAGAGAAGCAAGAGCCAGGATCTAGCCCAGAGCTGAGCTCCATGGTGAAGTCAACATTTGGAAATGGATGTAGATTCAGCACTTGGCTCTAGAGGCACAGCTGCATGAGCCAAGTGCCAAGTCCAAGGGAGCACCATCTTCACAGTGTCTGTTTCAGCACTAGTTGGCACCGATGCTTTCAACTCGGCATATCAACCAGCCAGGGATCAGACTGTCTGCTAGTGATAAGTTTGGAAACTCTGTTCAAAGAAAGCAGAATTTCAAAAACATGGGCCGATAAGATGAGTAGAGCTCTAAACTGGCCATGGCAAAGGCAGGCAGTGGGGCTCACTGACATTAAAGTAAACTTTCTGGGAAGACATTGGTTCTAGAAAAGAGCTGGACTTGTAGAATACCATTGAGACCTAAAGATGATAGCAAATCTGTGGAAGTAACCACAACCAGGTATGAGAGAGGGAGAGAGAGAACATAAGAATCTGATATAACCAGAGAGTCATGTGGAATGGATGTTGTGGGTGGTAATAATAAGCCATCAGATTCTGAATCTTGAAGCAGGACTTAATACCTTACTCTTTTGGAAGGCAGAATGAGGCTGTTTAAATAATATTCTAATTCAATCAGAATTGGTCTAGAAACTGGAAAACCTAAAAACATAACTGGGGGGTATATTTCTGTTGGATAAACTTGGTTATGCTGCTAGGAACCAACCCCAGGATCTCAGTAGTTTAAGACAGCAATGATTTATTTGTAATTCACACCACATATTGCATTTTGGAGGGGGTCTGGTTACCTTGCTCTCTCAGGAACTCAGGCTAATGAAGAAAGTCAGTGTTTCAGAGGGAAGGAGACTTCTGGAAGGTCTTTAATTAGCAATTAGAGGTCCAGCATAGAAGGTACACATGATTCCTCTGTTTATGACTTATTGGCCAGAACTAGTTACATAGGCCCATTCAAACACAAGGAAACTAGGACTTGAACAGAAGTTACAAACCAGAAATCTTTGATTAACAATATTATTGACTACCTGTCTCTCTTATTTTTGAAATTACTTGTAGATTTAAAAAGTAAATGAATATAAAACAAGGTTTCAAATACAAGCACAGCTTTCAAATACAAGGTTTCAAATACAAACAAATACAATGCAACTCTTCAGTGTACCTATGTATAACCTCATTGCACAATTGTGTCCCAAGTCTACATTCAAGATTATTCTAGTCCGGTCTGATTCCCACTCCACATTATTGGTCTCTGGTCTGTCTGCAAATATTCAATTAGGGCACAGGTAGTTACCAACAACTACTTCATTTCCTGATCTCATCAACTCACAGTTGGGTCCTAGAATGCACTCTCTTTTTTCTTCTTCTCCCTTCTTTCCTTTTATACCTCCTCCCCACCTCTTACCACTGCCATACAAACACCTCAGTATTTGGGCTTCATCTCAACAATATTTTATTCCTGAAAAATAAAAATTCACCTGCATTTAATCATAAGTAAACTACCTTGGCTCCAGCCAGGCTGGACATTATCAAATTTAACCTTGTTTAGAGTTTGGGGGTTATACTATACCTAGATACACAAAAAGACCATGATTGATAGAATAATCTTATTTAGAAATTCTCCAGATTATTACATAGATAGAAATCTCTTAAAACCATTGTGGGGTTTCTTTTAACATGTTTATTGGAGTATAATTGCTTTACAATTGTGTGTTAGTTTCTGCTTTATAACAAAGTGAATCAGTTATACATATACATATGTTCCCATATCTCTTCCCTCTTGCATCTCCCTCCCTCCCACACTCCCTATCCCACCCCTCTAGGTGGTCACAAACCACCGAGCTGCTCTCCCTGTGTTATGCAGCTGCTTGCCACTAGCTATCTACCTTAGGTTTGGTAGTGTATATATGTCCATGCCTCTCTCTCGCTTTGTCTCGCTTACCCTTCCCCCTCCCCATACCCTCAAGTCCATGCTCTAGGAGGTCTGTGTCTTTATTCCCATCTTACCCCTAGGTTCTTCATGACTTTTTTTTTTTCTTTAGATTCCATATATATGTGTTACCATATGGTATTTATTTTTCTCTTTCTGACTTACTTCACTCTGTATGACAGATGCTAGGTCCATCCACCTCACTACAAATAACTCAATTTCATTTCTTTTAATGGCTGAGTAATATTCCATTGTATATATGTGCCACAATGAATGGATAACTTCTTTATCCATTCAACCAATGATGGACACCTAGGTTGCTTCCATCTCCTGGCTATTGTAAATAGAACTGCAATGAACATTTTGGTACATGACTCCTTTTGAATTATGGTTTTCTCAGGGTATATGTTCAGTGGTGAGATTTCTGGGTCTTATGGTAGTTCTATTTGTAGTTTTCTAAGGAACCTCGATACTGTTTTCCATAGTGGCTGTATCAATTTACATTCCCACCAGCAGTGCAAGAGTGTTCCATTTTCTCCACACCCTCTCCAGCATTTTTGTTTCTAGATTTTTTGAAGATGGCCATTGTGACTGGTGTCAGATGATATCTCATTGTAGTTTTGATTTGTATTTCTCTAATGATTAATGATGTTGAGCATTCTTTCACGTGTTTGTCGGCAATCTGTATATCTTCTTTGGAGCAATGTCTATTTAGGACTTCTGCCCATTTTTGTATTGGGTTGCTTATTTTTTTAATATTGAGCTGCATGAGCTGCTTGTAAATTTTGGAGATTAATCCTTTGTCAGTTGCTTCATTTGCAAATATTTTCTGCCACTCTGAAGGTTGTCTTTTAGTATTGTTTATGGTTTCCTTTGCTGTGCAAAAGCTTTGAAGTTTCATTAGGTTCCATTTGTTTATTTTTGTTTTTATTTCCATTTGTCTAGGAGGTGGGTCAAAAAGTATCCTGCTGTGATTTATGTCATAGAGTGTTCTGCCTATGTTTTCCTTTAAGAGTTTGATAGTTTCTGGCGTTACATTTAGATCCTTAATCCATTTTGAGCTTATTTTTCTGTATGGTCTTAGGGAGTGTTCTAATCTCATACTTTTACATGTACCTGTCCAGTTTTCCCAGCACCACATATTGAAGAGGGTGTCTTTTCTCCACTGTATATTCTTGCCTCTTTTTTCAAAGATAAAGTGACCATATGTGCATGGGTTTATCTCTGGGCTTTCTATCCTGTTCCATTGATCTATATTTCTGTTTTTGTGCCAGTACCATACTGTCTTGGTTACTGTAGCTTTGTAGTATAGTCTGAAGTTGGGAGCCTGATTCCTCCAGCTCCACTTTTCGTTCTCAGGATTGCTTTGGCTATTCAGGGTCTTTTGTGTTTCCATACAAATTGTGAAATTTTTTGTTCTAGTTCTGTGAAAAACATCATTGATAGTTTCAGAGGGATTGCACTGAATCTGTAGATTGCTTTCGGTAGTAGAGTCATTTTCACAATGTTGATTCTTCCAATCCAAGAACATGGTATATCTCTCCATCTGTTTGTATAGTCTTTAGTTTCTTTCATCAATATCTTATAATTTTCTGCATACAGGTCTTTTGTCTCCTTAGGTAGGTTTGTTCCTAGATATTTTTTTGTTGCTGTTGCAATGGTAAATGGGAGTGTTTTCTTAATTTCATTTTCAGATTTTTCATCAATAGTGTATAGGAATGTCAGAGATTTCTGTGCATTAATTTTGTATCCTGCTACTTTACTACATTCATTGATTAGCTCTAGTAGTTTTCTGGTAGCATCTTTAGGATTGTCTATATATAGTATCACGTCATCTGCAAACAGTGACAGCCTTACTTCTTCTTTTCCGATTTGGATTCCTTTTATTTCTTTTTCTTCTCTGATTTCTTTGGCTAAAACTTCCAAAACTATGTTGCATAAGGGTAGTGGGCAACCAAGGCAAATACTAACAGCCATAAAAGGGGAAATCGACAGTAACACATTCATAGTAGGGGACTTTAACACCCCACTTTCACCAATGGACCGATCATCCAAAATGAAAATAAACCACTGTTTTAAAGAAGAATTTGAGAGAACATATTGATACTAAAATAATACAAACAAAAGGCATGTATTTTTTAAAAAAAGAATCACCATAATGGTTAACATTATTTATCTTAAGCACAAACCTGACTCACTATATAAAATTTTCCAGTTGGATAAATACAATTCTTGTCCATCACATAGCTAAAAGAAATAGGAAAATAAGCCAAAAATTTGATAGATCCAGAGGCTGTTCATAGACTGAATATCAAGTAAAATAGAAAATCACTCACTTATGTACTGTACCCTTAAATTTTCATGAGACTACAAATATGCAAATGAGTCACTGCACTTCACAGATAAAAAACCTGGGGGAAAATCTGCAGCACTAAGCAATGTTCAGAAACAAACAAGACAAAAGAGAGTTTTATATTTTATACATAAATTAATTTAATAATTAATTTAACATAAATGGAATTAATGTATAAATTAATTTATACATTTTATAAATTAAAAACATATTTTTGCATAGTTAGTATATGTTTTGTTAAAGGTGAATTCTTGTCGTCTTCAGTTTCATAGAGAAGCAAGGGTAAATTTATTCAATAGAAGTTTTGTTTTCTCCCACACTATGTGTCATACACAGAAAATGAGGACGCTGCTCTTGGTCTGACATCATAATTTATACAATGTGAATGAGTTGACTTGGGATTTTTCAACATCAAAGAAAAAGTGGCATGAATTAAAATGTGTCTAATTTACATTACATTTCAGCTATGTGTTTTGTGTTCTCTTGTGTTTTGAGCTAACTTAGAAAAGGGTGTGTTTTTTCATCCACGAAGTAATAATCAATGGTACCCCTTCTATTATTACACAATTATATCATCAATTGATCATGATTTTGTAAAGTAGTTAATTATTTTCATGATTACTTCAGAATAAACGTGCTAGGCAACCACAACCACTCCCTTAAAAAGCATAAAGTCTAACTTTATAAACAACTAACAAAACCTTTTTTTCTCTAAACTCTAGAAAGTACACCTGTTTGTCTTTGCCCTCTGAATATCTGCTTTAACTTGGTCATTCCTCATTCTTCACATTGACAACGACCATAAAGAAAGCCAGCTGGAGGCCTGAATAAGAGGTGTGTACCTGGAAACTAATTAAGTTTGATTTATTTATTTTGGCACCACTTTGCATTTCTCTTTCCATGTTTTATTTAAAACTTGATTGCTTAAATAGCAATAAACAAGCCACTAAGCAGAGCCCAGCTGATAATTATATTAAATTTCATATATTTATAAGCAATTGGAAACATGGTCTCTGGCGCACTGAACCTGACTATCCTTTAAATGTCTTTTAAATTTACTTCAGGCCCCAGACTTAGGAGAGTTCTGTGTTTCAGATTAGATGAAAAAATTTCATCTCTTCCTTCAAATTATAGTTTCAATCCCACCTCCTCCATTAAGCCTTCCATGATTACTTCATTTAGGTAAGATTTTTTTTTCTCTACCTTAAACCCCAATACTAAGTTTATAGTTTTCTTGTAGCATCCTCACACGTGACTTGACATGGCTGCTACTTGAGGAACACCTAGACATTGTTCAGTAAGTCCCCACCCAAGCAATATTTATGTGGTAACTAGCTTTGGTTCTCTTATATAGAAATGGATGATACCAGTTTTGTCTATCTTCCAGAATTGTTGTGCCATCCAAACTTAACAATGTATATAACAGATCTTCCTAAACCGTGGATGTTAGTGAAGTCGTACTTGTATCTTCCTATTATCCCTGTATCCTCCAAGGAAACTGATGCTCATCAACTTTAATGAAGAAATGAAAGAACATGTGATTGAATTAATTAGTTGATTAATTCATTAATGAAGGAAATAGAAGTTCTTAAGGAGGGATCCAGAGAGGAAACCAGTGACTAAAAGAGTAGAAGAAAGAGAGGGAAGTCAAAGAGCCAAGGAAGAGGGTCCTGATCCCCACTTTAGGATACACCATTGTCCACTTTTCCCATTCCTCTCCCTTCCTTCAGGCCTGCTACCCTTTCTCTATATGCTGTAGGAGTCTCTAACCAGCATCACAATTGTCATTTCTGCTAACATTTGAGGAGCCCTTACAATGGATTATTTCATTCAACTGTCTCAATATATATAATAAACCTGTGAAGTGCATACAATTATCAACTCAACTTTACAGATAAGGAAACCGGGTCTTAGCCTAATAACTTGCCAAAAGTTGTAGAGTTGTAGAACTAAGATTTCAAATCCCAACAATCTGATTCTAGCACTTGCACATTTAAGCACTATGCTTTGCTGCCTCTCCATAAACCACTAAACCAAATGTTTGTTTTATTGCCAGCTTTATAAACTTTTTCACACTATATTGATATATTTTTACCTGCTGTTGCAGACATCATTACCTGATGGAGATTTATAAGCTCCTAGTGAGTTTCCAGCTCTGGATTGATGTTTTGTGGTATCCTGCCTCATCACAAGAAGGCCCAAAGGGGTTCTAAAGAAGGCTGATGCGAGAGATTGTGTCCACACCTTACACAGGATTACAGGGCATGAGATTAAATCTCTAGGCTTCCTTAGTTCATCTTAGCAGCCCTTGCTGCATATGATGATCTGGTGGCAGCACACACATAAGAGATGTTCTGAACCTTGTCACCACTCTCCAAACCAGCTAGGCCTACAGCTATGTGTTGTGATTAGTGTTG
>NW_020175398.1:276343-324563 GCF_003031525.2 Neophocaena asiaeorientalis asiaeorientalis
GCTCCATCTGGTCAACCACAGAGCTCCACCATCCTGCCCTGACCTGCTGAGTACTTAGAGCTCACCCAAGTTCTTGAGCATATCACCTATGGAAGCAGCAAGACCCGGCTTCAATTCCTTAATTTGCCTCTTATATGCTGGGTAACTTTTTGCTAAGTATTCGAGTCCTTGGAACTTTCATTTCCTCATCTATAGAATGAGGATGATAATAGATCTTATCTCTGAGGGTTGTTGAATGGATATAACTTGACAGTTTACATAAAGCACTGGCACAGAGATCAAGTTCGATGAGAAATTTATTTTCTCATGGTTCTAGAGGTTAGAAGTCCAAGATCAGAGTGTCAGCAGGTTTGCTTTTCCTGAGGCCTCTCTCCTTGGCTTGCAGTCAGCCACCTTCTCTTTGTGTCCTCACATGGTCTTTCCTTTGTGCACATGTATTCAATGGTGTACCTTTGCATGTCCAAATGTCCTCTTCTTATAAGGACACCTGTAAGGTTGGATTAGCACCCATGCTCATGACCTTATGTAACCTTAATCACCTCTTTAAGGGCTACATTAACTTTGAAGTTAGGGCTTTCATGAGTGAATTTGGTTTGGGGGGAGGGGAGCAATTCAATCCATAACAGTGCCTTTTCCAGAGATGTCACTGAGCAACACTTGCTCAGGGAATGGGGGAAGGTTTTTGTCAAGAGAGTGGGAGTGGGAGTAGCTCTCATGCTTCAGTGTGGCCGAGATGGACTAAAGTGTCCTTCAACATCACAGATGTCCAAGCTCCCACACCCAGATATTCTGACTCAGTAGCTTTAGAGTGAGGCTGTTGGCTATGTAATTTTTAAGAAGCATCCCTAAGGCAGGGGATCTTCAACAAAACTCAAAAATATACTAAAGTAGAGGATTGGTAAAGGATTAACCTCTTGTCTGAAATCTTAGCTTACTATTTTTTGAGTCACTGTTTCAGTTTACTTAGGTAACCCAGGAGAAAGTATGATCTTGTTAAATGATCTGTCATCATTGGACCAAATGCCAGGACTTTTTCTTTGGTTGTTAATTTACTTGCCCCAAAAATAAACAGAAACATTTTTACCTTTATTTTCCTAAAATTTTAGTTCCTTCTTTCATATTTTTCCGCTTTGGAAAGAATTTTTATTTCCCAGGTTTCTTATTTGATTCCATCCAACTGTTCTCAAACACAATGGAAATCTCATATGATGTCATCATTTCCCCTCAAATTTTCTGTTGATTCATATTTCCAATCCCTTCTTTTCTTATTGTCTTTAAGGATATTCTATGCAGCAGGAGTTCATTTTCATAACTTTCTAAAAGATGAAATCATCATAAATATAAATCAAATTTTTTCACCAAATAAACAGTTTTTAGTTAAATGGAATTTTGGGGAATTTCCAGTTGGTTGAAGCCAATTCTGAATATATTTCATCTCTTTATGAGTTTGTAAATTTAACAAGGAAAACCTCACATATCTCTTACAGGTCACTTAATGAAAATCCTAACCTTACCTCTGAACTATAGGAGAAAGATTTGAGTACAGATATGGCAAAAAGACACTGAGGAAAACTTACTTTTCTAGGGCAAAAAGACACTGAGAAAAACTTACTTTTAAGGTTGGGGTCAGTAGGAAGGTCTTATTGGTCACAAGTTTATCAGAAGCACTACCCAACTCATGAGACTAAACACCAGATAACAGCATCAATGTCAAAAAAACACTATGGATTTTATATTATTTATGTCCTCTATTATTATTAGTCGTAAAAGACTTGGAAACCAAAACTAGAGCAGAGGTCATCAAACTATGGCCTATGGGCCAAATTCAGACTGCCTGTTTTTTAAATAAAGTGTAATTCAAACACAGAGCACTCATTGGTTTATATATTGCCTATGTCTTTCTCTCATGCTACACTAGCAAAACTGAATAATAATGCAGAAATTGTATAACCACAGAGCCTAAAATATTTACTATCTGGCCCTTTATGGAAAAAGTTTGGCAGTCCCTCATCTAGAGTAATTTCCTCCAGCAGTATGAAATATGCACATCAGTAGCAGTGGGATGAAAGAGGATGCTCACTGAAAAAGAGAAATCTGCTCCTCCAAGCTCTGAATTTCCAATAACAAGCCAGAGCATGACTGGGAGCATGGACATACCTTGTGGTTTTCCTTTGCTGATAGAACTCAGTCCATATCTATTCTCCCTCCCAGTCATCAACCATGGGATTGATTGTTTTAGATCAGAAATAGGTTTAAACGACCATAAAGCCCTGCTCCCAGCAGGATCACATCCCATGTCATGCTTTTTCCTTTAATTCCCTGATTTCTGTCCAACCCTGCTGGGCTGCCTAGACTTCCAGGCGCCGCCTTCTCTGCTCAGGGTCATTCGGCTCCTCTTGGCTCAAGTTCTAACAAAGGGGAACCAGTGACCTGTGTCATTTAGTTCAATTGCTGACAGAAATCTTATTATCCTAGGGCCACTTTACATTGTGGTCTCTAGATGTGGGCACACAGCTTTGCACTCTTGATCAACCTGGGGGTTGAACAATCACCCCCCATTTGTTCACTCACCAATGAGGAGTTCTGGTGGAGATATAGCCTTTACATGCATGACACTGCACTCAGGGCCAGGCTCTGGACACATTTTCTGTTGGTTTTGTTTTTTCTCATTTCTTTCTGACAATTACTGTGTTTCTTCTTCTGCTCTCATCTACTATGACCTGAACTGAAGGGAAACCTTAGGCATAGGAACCACTCCTGGCAGCACAGCTGGTGGCCCTGTATTTCACATCAGCAGTGAACTTGCATGATGTAAAGTGATGAGAGATTCTTTTAAGAGTAAACTCTTAAAAACAAACCTTTGTCACTAATAAACTTGCTAACGTTTATTGATTGAACAGTGATAAGGTGACAGAAACTGAACAACTTATATCATAAAAAAGGGTGAAAATGGAATAAGCAGTTTGGAAAGTTTCTTAAGATTGCATTGGTTTAGGAAAATAAATCTAGAGGTGGAGTTAATGCATCACACTGATATCAAATATACCCTCTGCCTAAGGGCAGAGATTAGTAAATCAGATCCCTTATCTCACTCTTCCTAACACCATCCAGCCCTGTAGGACACCAATTTCTAAAGTAGAGTGACACCCAATAGCATTCATATCCCGCCCCTTTGGTCAAAGACTGACCACAGTTAATCAAACGTCTCAGTTAGCACAGAAGACTGAACAAGACCCTTTGGTCTCATTTACAGGTCCTTAGACTTGGACCTCAGTCCAAATAGGCACCGGCCTCCACTTATTTCAGTAAAGCCCAACAGGGCACTGTGAGTGAGTGAGGGTCACTGTGCTCCATGTGTGAAGGCTGTAGGTGTTTGTGCATAAAACCCTGTGATGAACATGACGATGACAACACTGACAACAACAATGATTAACATTTATTGACCATTGCCTCTGTGACAGACACAGTGCTAAAGGCATTATCTGTGCTTCCTAGTGTGATACTCACAGCCTCCCTTTAATGTAGGTAATATTAATAACTCCCAAATTACAGAGTGGTGGCTGAGGCCACCAGAATGTTGTCCCTGTATACTTTATATTTTCCAAGGCCTCCCTTGTTCGAAACAATATTGACTTTTTCATTTAAAGTGCCAGAAAGTGACCTGCAGAAGAAGAGATTTTCCAATGATGTCTTACTATCTCAAAAAAAATTGGGATCTGTACCTCACTTCTCCATTTACATTCAAAATGTACACTGGGAGTAAGACTATTGGTGCATCCAGGGGCAATCCAGCATCCATCTCTAACTATGTGATTAATAATAATAAAGAGATATTGGGCTTCCCTGGTGGTGCAGTGGTTGAGAGTCCGCCTGCCAATGCAGGGGACGCGGGTTCGTGCCCCGGTCCGGGAGGATCCCACATGCCGCGGAGTGGCTGGGCCCGTGAGCCATGGCCGCTGAGCCTATGCATCCGGAGCCTGTGCTCCGCAACAGGAGAGGCCACAGCAGTGAGGGGCCCACATACCACACACACAAAAAAAATGTATTGAGAGGAAACATCTCATCAGCTCTGGAAAGGTTAAAGCATAGCTGTCTGAGGGACTTAGAAATGTGTCCTCACAGGAGCACAGATAAGAGAGAGTAAGGGGTTTGCCCTATTTCAGTACACAGGCTTCATATCATGTATACATAACAAAGATAAAAATATTAGAAACTAGGAGTATCAGGATTCTAAAGTCTCCAGATCATTGGCAGTATACTCTAAAGTAAATCACATACACTTAGATATAAGGCATAATTAGGTGGAGTCCTGACACTAGACTACATACTGCCTGATGGCTTTGGGTAAACCCTTAATCTCCCTGATTCTCAGTTTTCCCATCCATAAAATGAATAATACCTACCTGAAATGCTTCCATGTGATAACACAAGCAACAGTCTTAACACAAGGGAGTTATTATTATGCCTCATATTTACAACATAACTTAACACTGTTAATTTGTTTTCTGTTTTCTAAAATGTAGTATTATTTATGCATGAATTCTTAGTTTAACCAGGTAAGTGTTTGTTGTGTATGGTTTCATTTTATTGTTTAACATCATTCTAAAATATCTGAGATCTTTTTCTGCTTTAGTGTTTTTTTCTGCCTCAGTACATAATTTAATCTTTCTTTTATCATTGAGTTTCTTATAGTTCTCCAGGGACATTCATTTGAACTTCATTTCTCATTCTTGTACACTGGAGGAAACGATCTTGGATAAATAGAAGATTAGGTTTGAATAGCTTCCAATCTAATACATAATTATTGAATTTTACTTTTCTAGCTAAAAGCTCAAAAATGGATTTGTTCTTATTTGAACTAATTCAGCAGGTATTTAAGGAGTTCTTCATATGTCTTAAGGTCATCCTAGTGTCATGATAGGTAAGAATAATAATAAATATTTTATTTTTATACAATTTCTGCCTGGAAGAACTCTGACTGTAAGTTAATACTTTTCCCCTCAATTAATGAGAGTGAATGTTCACAACAGACCACTGAATTGGGAGGAAAAAAATTCATCTCATCCCTAATAAGCATGTTACTCTGGAGGAGGACATAAGAATTCCCATGGTTTACCTCTGTGAGCCAAGGGATGGAATTTGTTAGAGCCGTGCTTTTCAACATTGAGTGTGCATCAGAATCACCTGGAGGGCTTCTTAAAAATCATATTTCTGAGGCCTCATCCACAGATTTCTGATGCACTCAGCTACAGTGAGACTTTGTATCTCTAGCCAGTTCCCAGATATGCTGAGACTGCTGGCCCAGTGACCACATTTTGAGAATATCAACATTCTCTGAAGAGATAAAATGTTCTCTTCTCTACAGAGTGTATCTTCCACAAGAACTAAACCTTTTACATCCAAGTGGGGTTTTCTTTATAATAATAGCTTTTTTCTTATCCTCCTAAGTCTGAGCTTTCCTTGAAACTCATTCTTTACACGATTCTTTACATCCTTCTCTCTTGCAGAGCAGCCTTCATTCTTCCTTGTTCATCTCAATGCAATTGGCTCTCAAGCCTTTCTAATTCCCTCGTCTCATTTGAGATCTAGGTTCAGAACTCCACATGTTCTTATTCAAAAAGAATTTATGGAACAAACGAATAAATAGATGGATGAGCGGGTATGCAATGCCTTGAACGCTAACTAAAGAACTAGAATGCTTCAACGTGAAATTCTCTGGGCTTTAAATCCCTGTCGCTAATCCAAATTAATTGTAGAAAGATATACTTTATAATTCTCTATGATATTTAATGTAAATAAGGATAAGAGGAAATAGCTGGGGAAGAGTGAATCTGAGCTGCAGTTGCCATAATTGTATAGAAGATATGGGAAACAAGCAGGCTTGTGACATTGAAAAATTGCCTCAACGGGATATGGGTGAGCTGTGGGACACTCTGGTTGGTCTCTATGACTCTTCCCAATAATTACTGATTCCCAATAGCAGCTGAAGTTTATATTAACCATTTACCTTAAAACATGTTTTTTTCTAATTTCTGCTACTTCCTAGAGGAATTACAGAGATTAGTGCTATTGTTAAAAAAAGTTTTAATATGGGTCCAATAGCTCATATCACATGGCCATTAAATTTGCCTCTTTAAATCTGTCCTTTCTGCTTCAGAGTTATGTTAACTTATTTGACCTCAGTCATAATATGGTTCTTAGGGTCCCTGATTGCTTTGATATTCCAAAGAACATTACTGGGTCTACTATATTGATGATATCACACAATTATGAACCAGGTAAGTAGGAATTGATGCATACATTAGAGTATACTAGATTTCCTACTAGACAAGGGTGTCTCAGAAAATGGAATAAAAATAGCCAAAAGTGCTCAGAGTACTACTTTATCAGGGAAATTTTTAGAGGTCCAATGGTTTTAGGATATTCTATGCTATCCTTTCTAAAGGAAAAGGATGAGACACTTTTCCACTTTCAGATATGGATAAAACACCATACTCTGCAGTATGAGATCTACCCTCCAAAGCAGCCACCAAGATGGTACAATAAAGAAGTATGGGGGCATTAGGGCCCCATGGGGTGAACCTTAACCAATGAAAAATGGGGACTTGGAAGGAGCTGGGCAGGTAAATTCTTCCCCCTTTCTCTAATGTAACCTCTCAGAAACATGATTTCTCTTTGCAGCACTGCCAGAGAAATACATGCTAAATAAAAAAGCCAACTGAGAATGCTGTCAGTCTTTTTTATCCAGAGCTCATTGTGAAGCAGTAGCCAGTGCTAGGATGCATCACACTTTGATGCACTGCATTCTCCCCTGACCTCAGTTTTTCCTTTTCACTAATCCCTATGGTCCTGAACTGGCATCTTTTGAATAAATTGTTAGCACCTCATCTTTGTCTCAGTTTCTCCTTTCTAGAGGACCCAGCTGTATCTACTGATCATGTAGGGCTTATTACAGAAATCAAAGGATGGTTTGACATCAGTACATGTGGTGAACTTTGAGGAAGCAAATTTCATTAAGAGGTTAAGAACACAAAGAGTAAGTTGTAGAGGGGAAGCTGGATGATGAAGAGATTACAGGACGAAGGTATGCAACACATTCCAAAAGAATGGCATGAAAAAAGGGTGAAACCTATAGGACCAAATGAGCATTGATAGTTACAGCGGTAGCTTCTCTTTATGAGCAGTTAATTTAGGTCAACAACCCTTTGAACATATTTCACTGAATTCTAAAAACACTTTGGAATAGGTTTCACTATTTACATTTTACAAATGAGGAAATCAATTCTAAAAGTTATTAATTTACTTTTCTTAAATCTCTCAGCTAATGTGGATCAGAGCCAGATTTGAATTTAAGCATGTGTCTTTCCCTAGCTTATAAAATTGACAACCAATATAACTAAATTTTAATAAATATAAAACTCAGGAAAACAAGCCAATATGGCTAATCAAGGTTTGCTGCATATGGAGGTAGTTTGAAAAAATTTTCCCTCTTTCACTCCTCCATTTAGCATATGATAAAACTGAAGGCAACTGACTAGGTTTTTTCCATCCATGAGTCCTAAGCTAAGGCTATAATCATGACTACTAATGAGCCCCAGCTTCCAGCAGATGGTGGGAGAATTGAGAATGAACCTCAGAAATTTCATAGACTTAGAGATTATAAAAAGTGGGACTGAGGAGCAAAAGAGGAAGATTAATGGAACAAAGTTGAGTTTTCCTAAGTGTATTCTCATGAACACTGTGTCAATGAATTATCACATGCACATAGAAACACTCACAAGCAATATATATACTGTAGTCCTCATGGATATAATGATTTTTTTAGTAATTATGTGAGATTATGTAGTATAGAAAATTGTCTTACATATGTAGTAGTCTAAAAGTGGTCATAAATTCTCTTACAGATGCTCCCATCATGAGTAGGGCCTTGAATCTTGGCAGGCCTTAAAACTTGCTTTGGCCGATAAAATGTAGTGGAAATGAATTTATGCAACATCTGATCCAGAACTCACAAGGCCTTTAGCTTCCCTCTCACCCTCCTGGACCTCTCTGACACTTTGTAAAGAAGTTGGGCTAGTCTCCTTTAGAATGAGAGACAACGTGGAAATGGGCCCAGCTGTTACCCAGCACCAACCATCAGAGATATGAATAAGACCATCTTAGACCATCCAACCCCAGTTGACGATAGATGATTGTACCATATTGGTGACCATAGACAAGACCAGATGAAGACCTGCCCAGCTGACTCATAGAATTGTAATCAAATACAAAGTTTGTTGTTTTATGCCACCAAATTTTGGGGAAGTGTGTTACACAGCAATAGATAACTGATGCAACTTAGTATTAAACACCATTTTGCAAACTGATTTGACCTTGAAATACTTGTTTCATTAAATACCTAATTAACATCTCCAGGAACATATTTTCAGGAATGGGGAGGTAAAAGATTTCATCCTTATGTCACATAGCTTAATTATCATCTTAAGGAATATTATTTAGGAAAATAGAAGATAGTTGACTCCTTATTGAAGTAATTTTTCTCAGGATACTGTCCTGTTGTTCTTTTCTGTTTGAATGTAAGCCTAGTATCTGGAAGAATTATGCTAAAAGTGTTTGTCTTTCCAATGGAGAATCAAATATGGTCCTCATCATCAATAACTTCGTAGGTATACCTGTTCATACATTTTATAGGTAAAATCTCCAGATCTCAAAGTAAATATGAATTATCAGTCTTACAATTGTGGAGCTTTATTTATCATTCCTTGGAAACAAATGTTGATATACGATTTTCTTGGTCTTTTGTAAATGTTATCAAACCTCAATCCTATTTTACTTTATCAGCAAGAGTTATAACAACTGTCTCATCATTGACATTAGATAAACACTGTAAATAAATCACTAAAAGTTAAAGGCAGCTATTAATAAGACACATGAAAAAGAAACTCTCATGGACTATTTTAACATTTTTCCCAGAACTACTTCATATTTAATTAAGACACTTTCTTCCATACTGACATTCTCTGTGCTCCAGTGTCCTAGTCATTTTTCTTCACATCAAGAGCAGAGATGTGTATCTCTGGTCTCACTCTTTTCTTCTTCTTTTTTTGTTTTTGAGAAGAAAATATTTCCAAGTTAAGAGCACTTCCATTTCTAAACAGTAATTTTGCAACCTGTTCCAAATCCAAATTCTAAGTTTATTTCAAAATCTTACTCTAAAGCTTTACTTTAATCTTTTTCAAACATAGGCTGCTGTTTATAATGACTTTGGTATATTAACATCACTTCAACATGTTTAGCTATATATAGCAACAAGGTGTGTGTTCATCTAAATAATTTAGTTTGATGGGGCACTGGACAAAACCACATGTTCAGCCCTATCCCATGCAATTACAATCATTGTTTAATCAATCATTTGGATTTGTGTCCTTTATGCTTGGTATAAAAATTCATTTAGTTCTAGAACAGAATAATCCTTGTCAACAACCACCTGGATTAACTGTTGAAGATATATTTGACAGTCCCATGAGAGTACAGGTTTATAGAAGTAAGATATGGATAAGAGGAGGTCACAGAATAGAAGAAATATACTTCATGCACAGGGAAATATTTTAGGCAATTCTATTCCTCTTCATCTCTCCTCAACACTTTTTTTCACAAATCACTTAAAAGATTGAGGCAGTCTCTCTCTAAAACATAAATTCTTACAGGATTTCCCCCCATAACTCTAAGGCAGCACACTAAATGAACACTAACTACTTCCATCAGATACAAGTCTTTGATGATGCCCCAAATGTGGGCATCACATATGAATTTATCTATTCACATTCTCTTTCTGTCACCAGAAATCTTATGAAGTAAATATATCTGTTACCGAAACTGGATTTGAGTCCTCTCACCCAACACTCAGCAAAGCCAATCTACTGACAGAGGGTTGTGGTGAGGGAAAGTACAGAGTTTATTTCAGGGCACCAAGTAAGGAAAAGGGCAACTGGTGCTTAAAAGACCCAAACTCTCTGATGGCTTTCAGGGAAGGGTTTTTAAAGGCAACATGAGGGATGTGTGTTGCAGGGTGCCTGATCACCTTGTAGACATTTTTCTTGTTGGTTGGTGGTGAGGTAACAGGGTGATATTTCATGAGTCAACAACATCAACCTCTGGTCCCAACTGGTCTGGGGTCTGCATGCTTGTGGTCAGCAGTTTCCATCTGGTAGGGGTCTGGTTCCTGTAAACCCAATTTAGAAATGTGTGTCACATATCATTATCTATGTCCTTCAGGGAAGAACGAAAGATTCTGTGACTCTGCTATATTTAAATTGTTACCAGTTCTCCTGGACCAACTGTTAGTCTTTGTTACTACACATTCACATTTTCTCAATCATTAAATCCTGAGCCAGCATTTTGAGACTCAGGGGAAGCCTGAAGCAAAGCCTCAAACTTCAAGAGAAGGGGGACATAGACACGGGGGTAGGTAGGGGTGGCTCATATAACTGAGAGAGTCCTGAAGGGTCCTGCCCGGTTTCATATTCTAGGATCTTTATTATAAAATATTTTGACTGTGTTGAACAGCATGGAAACTGAAAGAGAACTTGAGGGATATTAACTTGAAATTTTGTAGCTTTAAAAATATTCTCAACTGCAATTTGCCATTTGGAGAAGATTAGAGTAAAGCTTGGTACTAAATTTCAAAATAAGCTTAGGATTTGGATTTCATGCTAGAGACAGAAGTACCCATCTCAGTCCAGGAGACTAAGAATAAAAACATTACTGCAATTGGAAGCGAATCATTTTGTAAGATTATAAATATAGGTGTAAAAGGCAATCACAATTTCTTCTTCAAAAATGTTGGGGCTGTATGTTGTTGGTTAAAGCACTGAAATAATATAAGAAAGCTTTTGAAAATGGCCTATGATAAGTGCTAAGCATTCAGTAGTAGATTGAATTAACAAGTGATTCAAAGAGTTTATTTGGACACTTTTAAAGATTAACTAAAACTTTGTTTTCTGGAATTCTCCAGTTTCATTCCTCTCCCTATCCAAATGCTGCCTGTCTTTCAAAGTTTAGTGTGAGATCCATCTTCAGAATGAAGTCTTCTCTGAGCACTCTAGCCAACCCTAATTTCTCCCCTTCAACTTGCACACCATACTTATTAAACACCATTTTAGTGACTTCCACTCTGAATTATTTCATAGATATGGACCTTTATCTAAGGGTGAAAGCAATTTCTGGTCAGGGACTGGGTGTTGGATGTGGTCGTGCACATTCTATTCCACACTCCAGATACACTGTGTTGTGAAGCATACCCTGCCCCAGGCATCAGATAAGTCCAAAAAATTCGTTACCAGGTCAAACAAATGTTTGACATTGGATCAGCCACTTAGACTCTGAGCTTCAATCCCTTCCTCCATAAATACGTACAGAAGAGCTGCACTCTGCCCTCATCAGCTTGTTGTGAAGATGAAATAAAACATGTTTGTCTTTGATTTTTGTGTCAAATTCATTAATGAAATTGCTAATGAACTACAAATAATTCTAGCATATTTGGTACCCAGAAGTTACTGACTTAGGTAACGGTGGGTGAATCTTATTGCTCCCTGGAGTTATACAGTATATGTAGAGTATGCATTCTTACTGAACAAGCTACATTGAACAATTAAGGTTATTAAAATAAACCAGTTATTAACAAGAGTTTTTATTAATTCACAGGACATTAATGACATAGCTAGCACAATTAGGCATGCTACTTTAAGCAAAAGAATTAGACACCATTCTCTGAATCCGCTTCAATTCTCACTCCTTTGAGAAGCAGGAGGCACATGAAGGCAGAACAGTATTTATTCTTAAAGAGCTCCATACCATGAGAGAAATACTCTCTTTATCAATTCATCTTCTGACCCAGAATCACTTCATGATTTTTGCTCTTTGATTTCTGCCTGCTTGTGTTACCTACTAGCTATGTGACTTTGGGTAATTTATTTTATCCATCAAAAATTCAGGTTCCTATTTCAAAGACTACTATTTTAAAAGTGTATCATACAAATGTAAAAATTATTTAACTCATAAATGAGTGTACAGGCATACCTTGGACATATTGTGGCTTTGTTTTCAGACTACCACAATAAAGTGAATATCGTAATAAAGCAAGTCACATGAATTTTTTGGTTTCTCAGGGCATATAAAAGTTATGTTTACACTATACTATAGTCTATTAAGTGTGCAATAGCATTATGCCTTAAAAAATTGTGTACACTTTGTTAGAAAACACCTTATTGCTAAAAACTGCTAACCATCATCTGAGCCTCCAGTGAGTCATCATCTTTTTTGCTGGTGGAGGGTCTTGCAGCAATGTTGGTGGTTTCTGACTGAGCAGGGTGGTGGATGCTGAAGGTTGGGATGGCTGTGGCAAGTTCATGAAGCTAAGATAATAATGAAGTTTGCCCTATTGATTGACTCTTACTTTCACAAACAATTTCTCTGTAGTATGGGATGCTGTTTGATAGCACTTTACACATACCTTTCAAAATTCTATTCAGTCCTCTCAAATTCTGCTGCTGCTTTATCAAATACATTTATGTAGTATTCTAAGTTCCTTGTCATTTCAAGAATTTTTACATCATCTTCACCAGAGTAGATTCCATTTCAAGAAACCACTATTTTTGCTCATCCATGAGAAGCAACTCCTCATCCATTAAAGTTTTATCATGAGATTGCAGCAATTCAGTCACATCTTTAGGATTTACTTCTAATTTTATTTCTCTTGCTAGTTCTACCACATCTGCAGTTACATCCTCCACTGAAGACTTAAACTCTCAAAGTCATCCATGAAGGTTGAAATCAACTTCTTCCAAACTCCTGTTAATATTGATATTTGGACCTATTCCCATGAATCAAAATTATCTTCATGGCATCTAGAATGGTGAATTCTTTCCAAAAGGTTTTCAATTTACTTTGCCCAGATCCATCAGAGGAATCACTATTTATGGTAGCGATAACCTTACAAAATGTATTTATTAATAATAAGACTTGGAAGTTGAAATTACTCCTTGATCCGTGGGCTACAGAATGGATATTGCGTTAGCAGGTATGAAAACAATATTAATCTCACTGTACATCTACATCAGCGCTCTTGGGTGACCAGGTACCTTGTCAACGAACAGTAATATTTTGAGAGGAATTTTTGTTTCTGAACAGTAGGTCTCAACAGTGGGCTTAAAATATTCAGTAAACCACTTTGCAAACAGATGTGTCTGTCATCCAGGCTTTGCTGTTCTTTGTAGAGAACAGGCAGAGTAGATTTAGCATAATTTTTAAGGGCCCTAGGATTGTTGGAATAGTAAGTGAGCATTGGCTTCAACTTAAAGTCACCAGCTGCATTAGCCCCTAACAAGAGAGTCAGCCTGTCCTTTAAAGCTTTGAAGCCAGGCATTGACTTCTCCTCTCTAGCTATGAGAGTCCTAGATGGTATCTTCTTTCAATAAAAGGTTGGTTGATTCATCTGCATTGAACATCTGTTTTTTAGTGTAACCACCTTCATTATTTCAGCTAGATCTTCTGAATAACCTTCTGCAGCTTCTACATTAGCACTTGCTGCTTCCCCTTGTACTTTTAAGTTACGGAGATGACTTCTTCCCTTAAGCCTCATGAACCAATATCTGCTAGCTTCAGACTTTTCTCTGCAACTTCCTCACTTCTCTCAGCCTTCATAGAATTAAAGAGAGACAGAGCCTTGCTCTGGATTAAGCTTTTGTTTAATGAAATGTTGTAGCCTGTTTAATCTTCTATCCAGACCACTAAAACTTTCTCAGTGTCAGCAATAAGGATGTTTCACTTTCTTATCATTTGTGTGCTCACTGGAGTAGCATTTTTAATATCCTTCAAGAACATTCCTTTGCATTCACAACTTGACTAACTGTTTGGCACAACAGGTCTTGATTTCTTCCTATTGGAGCATGGCTTCCTCACGAAGCTTAATTATTTCCAGCTTTTGATTTAAAGTGAAACACATGTAACTCTTCCTTTTGCTTGAACACTTAGAGGCCATTGTAGGGTTATTAATTGGCTTAATTTCAATACTTTTGTGTCTTAGGGAATAAGAAGACCAAAGGAGAGGAGGAGAGACAGGGTAATGGTCAGTTAGTGGACAGCAGTAGGAACACATAGAACATTTATTGGTTAAGTTCACCATCTTACATATGTGCTGTTTGTGGCACCCCAAAACAATTACTACAGTAACATCAAAGATCACTGTTCACAGATTACCATAACAAATATAATATTAATGAGAAAGTTTGAAATATTGTGAGAATTACCAAAATGTGACACAGAGACTTGAAGTGAGTAAATGATCTTGGAAAATGGCACCAATAGACTAGCTCAATGCAAGTTTACTCCAAATCTTCAATTTGTAAAAAATGCAATATCCATGAAGCACAATAAAATGAGGTATGCCTGTAGCAGTAAGATGGTAATGCTAGTTGAAAAGCATTTGAAGACCCATTATTTATAGTATTTTAAGATAATGAGGTTAATTAATAATAATGTATCAATACTCAACAACTGTAAGACTATACCACACTAATGTAACATGTTTATAATTGGGGAAAGTGGGGCATGGGGATGCAGAGAATAAAATTTAAATAAGATTGTGAAGTTAGTTATAAAACTTGTTAATGTTCTACAAGGCAGTAATCCATATCTTTGGGTTTATCTTTTCTAGGAAAAAAATATTTACATCTCTAAAAGATAAAAATCTACAAATTTACATATAACTTTCCAGTATCCACATTTTAAATAGTAAATAGCAAAGTCAATATAGTAATATTTTCTTAAAAATAAATAATCTTGGGTGGTCCATTAAATAATTCCCCAGTATGATACTGGAAGGACATGCCATGCTTTTGCTTTATTTTTAAGTTTTCAATAAATTATTATTATTATCATCATCATCATCATGGCTTTGCCTCTTGGCTTTCATATTTTCAGCATGTTGCATCTTCAGCCATAAACTCTGACTTAGATTTTCAGCTTTCTTCATACTCATGGATGCTCTCCAACCTGGTGAGGAAATGGCTCTCACCTTGGTTTAGCATCCCAGGAACACTCCTTGGCTTCCAACTACTTGCTGGTCTAGTGCCCAGCCTAAAGTGTGACTCAGAATTCTGGGAAACTGCAAAGTCAATGTCTCAAAAGAGGGACAAAAGACAACAAAAGCCAAGAATTCAAAGAAATGGAAAGAGCAGGATTCTACTAATTTTACTTCCTGCCCTATTTCTATAATCACCAACATTTTTCCTTGTTCAAGGCAACTATCATGGACCAGGGACTCAAAGTATGAACAAAATGTGGCTGGGCCTGAAAACAATTGGTCCAATCAACTTACTCCATGCTAACTGCATAAAATTGTTAGGAAGAGTCTATGGGAAAAGCCAAAATAATATGTAACATTTAATAAAAGATGAAATAGCCATGACAGGAGTAGACTAAAAGTATCCTGAACTGCCTGAGCAAAAAAAAAAAAAAGAGAATAACTGGGTTCTAGACTCTATTGCACAGCAGAAAAGTTAAAGGTGTAACTTTTAGGTCAAACAGAAGTTTGTATTCTGATTTTACCAATTAGTAGATATTAAACTTGGAAAAGTTGCTTAACCTATCCACGTCTGTTTTCTCATAGGTAAAATGGGGACAATAATAGTACTTAGGACTAAATGTGTTAATAAAATAAAGACCTTGGGACATAATAAACACTCAAATCGTGTCAAGATAGTTATAGTTACAAGTTTGGTCTTGAAAGACTTTCACTATCCCTGGGCCTCAGACCTCTCATCTACATAACAAAGATAATATTCTCTTGATTGTCACTCAACTTTCATATTCAGGATCAAATGTGATATGTTCCTCATAAGGTGTCAGTCTTAAATAAGGATTTTGGTGTGGCAGTGGTATTATTATGTGATTGAATTGGTAATTTAGAGTAGCATTTTATGTTACATAGACATGAATATCTTTTGGAACAGATACATGCAAATATTACATTCACCTTAAAACTAAATGAGAAATCAATTGGAATTTTTAAAATAAATTTATTTATTTATTTATTATTTTTGGCTGTGTTGGGTCTTTGTTCATGCATGCGGGCTTTCTCTAGTTGCGGTGAGTGGGGGTTACTCTTCGTTGTGGTGTGCAGGCTTCTCATTGCAGTGGTTTCTCTTCTTGCGGAACATGGGTTCTAGGCATACAGGCTTCAGTAGCTGTGGCACATGGGCTCAGTAGTTGTGGCTCATGGGCTCTAGAACACAGGTTCAGTAGTTGTGGTGCATGGGCTTAGTTGCTCTGTGGCATGTGGGATCTTCCAGGACCAGGGATCAAACCCATGTCCCTTGTATTGGCACATAGATTCTTAACCACTGCACCACCAGGGAAGGTTCCAATTGGATTTTTTAACATGCAGTGTTTTTTAAGGCTATGCTATCCCTTCCCTACTCCCTCAGTTTCCCTAAAGAGGATAGATTTTCTCTCTTTTCCTTTTGGGAATACTTGTGTAGAAGAATTTGAAAGGCAATAATTTATTGAAAACAACTGAGTCCTTAACAATATGAAGTGTTCCTAGCAGCAGTATCAGAAAGCAATGAATGAGTTAGGACTAAATATCATGGTCAGGGCTTCCCTGGTAGTACAGTAGTTAGGAATCTGCTTGTCATTACAGGGGACACTGGTCAGGGAGGACCCCACATGCCGTGGAGCAACTAAGCCCATGCACCACAACTACTGAGCCTGTATTTTAGGGCCCATAACCCACAACTGCTGAGCCCATATGCCACAATTACTGAGGCCCATGTGCCTAGAGCCCGTGCTCCACAATGGGAGAGGCCACCACAGTGAGAAGTCTGTGTACCGCGGGAAAGAGTGGCCCCCGCTCGCCACTACCAGAGGAAAAAAAAAAACCCTGCATGCAGCAGTGAGGATTCAATGCAGCCAAAAATAAAATTGATTAATTTAAAAAAAGGAAAAATAAATATTATGGCCAAATATAAACCTTATTTTTTCCATAACTGATGGAAGCTGTCAGATGGTAGCAAATTTGGAGGCAAGTGGAAGGCAAATTGCTTATGAAAGAGCTAAAATTTGAGAAAATGGTGAAAAGAAAATTTATCCTAAATAAACAAAGGATTAAAAGAAAATGAAACTTTGATATTCTCCTGTGAGAGTATCATTTGAGTCCCAAGTGTTAATAGGGCTAGTGAATTTTTGGATAAGTAAAACCATGGGATTTTTGTTTTATTTTTTTCTCTCATACATGTGGTTAATACCTTGATGGCATAGTATACTGTAAATATTGTCCTCAAGCCATATACTGCAGGGTCAAACATGATACAGTATGTGGTTTGTTTCAGCATCTCCACTAGAATGTAAGGGTTTTTTTTGGTGAAATCATCAGTATATTCCTTTCCCAATCAGTCACACTTCACTATTATAACTTCTCTTTCACTGTTAAATTTCTGAATGTGACAACCAGACTCATCATTCAACAATAAATCACCATGCCATCTATCTTTTTTTTTTTTTTTTTTTTTTTTTTTTTTGGCAGTACACAGGCCTCTCACAGTTGTGGCCTCTCCCGCAGCAGAGCACAGGCTCCATGTCCCCTGCACCAGCAGGCGGACTCTCAACCACTGCACCACCAGGGAAGCCCATGCCATCTATCTTAAATGGAGCAGGGTGTTTCCAGGGCAGAAATCCTCAAAATCTCAGAAAATGTACATGAACACTAAACAGTAAAACTCAGGTTCACACCAAAAACCATTCAAGAGACCTTAAGAATGCTGAATTTGACTGTATATTCACTCTGTATACTGTCTATTGTATATGCAATACCAAGTAGAATATGACATTCAAGGAGAATAGGAGATCAGTTTAACTGATTTGAAAAGCAAGGCAGTTTTTATTCCTTAAACTGCCCCAGGTCATTCCATCCATTACTTTTATGACATTATTTCCATATATCTCACAGTCCAGGTCATACTTTTATAGACCAATTCCAGGTTGTCAAAGTTCTTAGAGAAAAGATACTTTGACTGTCATGAAACTTTAAATAACCTATTATGAATTTTATTATATTAATCATCCAGAAAAAAAGGCCAGTTAATATCAAATATAGCTGGAAAATTTAAGATGTTATGAGATCAGCATCATACATCTTTCACCTTATGATGATCTGGTTAACCAAAATCAGACCTTTCATGGTTGAAATTTCTAAAAAAAAAAAAAAAAAAAGAAATTGACACCAGAGGGAAGTTTAAAGATCAGAAGCCACCGATTTAAGAACCATATGATCCATAACTGGATAATATCTTCATTCTTGAAAGATATTTTCTCTAGATATATAATTCTGGATTGACAGTGTTTTTCTTCCAGCACTTTAAAGATACTGTTTCATTGTCTTATGGCCTCTGTGTTTTTTGATAATAAATTCACAGTAATTGGAATTGTTGTTCCCCTATAGATAATGTGCCATTTTTCTCTACCTGCCTTCAATTTTTTTTCTTTACTTTTGGTTTTTAAGCACTGTGATGATAATATTTCAGGCCATGGTTTTGTTTAAATTTCATCATCTTGGTGTTCACCAAACTTCTTAAATCTGTAAATTTGTATCTTTCATCAAATTTGAGATATGTTCAGCTATTATTTCATCAAAAATTTTTCTGCACCAATCTCTTTCTCTTCTCCCTCTGTGACTCCAATGATCTGGTTGTCAAGAACATTTGATGTAGATTTCTAGGTCTGCTCATTTTATTCAATATTTTGTCTCTCTGTTTTTCAGACTGAATAATTTATATTCTCTGTCTTCAAGTTAACTGATTTTTTCTTTCATTCTTTACTGAGTGCATCACAGAATGTTAAAAATTTCTATTACTGTATTTTTCAGTTTTAAAATTTCTATTTAGTTCTGTTTTGAAGTTTCAATTTATCTTCTGAAAACTTCTATCTTTCCACTCAAGTATGTTTACTTTACCTTATTGAGCATATTTGCAACAGCTACTTAAAGATTTTTTATGATAATTCTAATACATGTGTCATCTTAGAGATGGCATCTAATGAATGTTTATTTTTTCTTAAAATTAAGTCACATTTTTATTTTATTTTTGTATTTCAAATAATTTTGGATTTATTTTGGTAATTTAAAATATAACATTGTACAGATAGTTAATCCTACTAGAATCTTCCAAAAAATGTTATTTTGTTGTTTTTGCTTTGTGTAGTTGTTGTTTTATTTTAGGTGCAGACTGGGAGTTATTCCTTACCTTTTGTAGGCCATGCTTCTAATCTCAGTTCGGTCTGTAAAGCCTTTGTTCTGTTGTCTTGATCTCCTCAAATATATGCCACTAAGGGCTTAATCTGAAACTTGGTTGGTGACATAAATCTTAGTTTACTTCTGATAGCCTTTGCTATGCTGGTTTGTTCTGTCTTGTGAATGTATAGTTGAGTGAGCCTGGAACATATACAGGTTCATGTACAGAATTAGTTGATCTCCTTCTTCAACTTTCTCTTTACTAGAATTCTCCCAATATTTCCTGGTCTGCAGAAACCATCTTCCCAGTTCTTTTGACTAGACAAATGTAATTTCACTCAGAGCTTTATCTTCCTATGCTGCAACTTCCATGCAGCTTTGCTACTGGGTCCTGTCTCCTGTGGCATGCCAGGAGTTAAAAAAGGAGGAAAAAAAAATTAACATGATTTCCTTCTGATTCTTGAACCACAGCAGTCCCTTTTCCCAGGTTATTTGGACAGAAAGATAGAGTTCCTATCAGAGTTTTTGCTTCCATACAGATTCATGACTATGGCCTTCCATTACATTCAAGTCAGAAGAAATAATAAAGTGGAAATCCACCTAAAATAGGTCATGTTCTGACAGTCAAATTTTTACTCCTGTGTGCAATTCTGCTTTTGTTTTTTTAGTGTTCTCAGGTCATTGTTTTTGCATGTTATAGAGAACTTTTAGTTTTAATTAATAAGGGAAATACATTTTATGGGTTAACTCCAGCTTGGCCAGAACTGAGGAGGTTATTTTTTTTCTAGTTTTATAAAATTCTAACAAATCAATTATCTCTTTACATGTAATTTGTTGAAAATTAAATGGAGATATTTACCTAAAAACCTTTGTGATTGGTCAATGGAAGTCAGGAAGGAAGAGGAGAAAAGTTATTTGATTCATGGAATTCCAGCTATAAGTATTTATCTAGGTTTAATTAAAATTTAGTATTTTTCATCTCAGGAAAGGGAATTTGTTGGGAGTTTCTACAGGATAGCTATCTTTGAAGTGGGAAGAAATGTGAGGCAATCAGGATCTAAGAGGCATTACTCGGGTTCTAGGACATGAGGAGACCACTAATCAGAGTAGCTAAGAATGAGAGATGATATGTAATCTTACTCTGGGGCTATGGGTCAGGGAAAGGAGTCTAGGAATCAGGTTGGGTACAGAGTAGTGGCACAGAGTGCACTGTCTTGATAAGTTAAACAGAGAAGTTTCTTCTTTCCTGTGTCAGGGTTTTATGTGAGTTCTGTATTTCCACCCAGTGGTAGAATTATTGTTTTCATCTTGAATTCTAATCAAGGAGTTACTATCCCTGCTAAAGCGATGGCTCTTAGCAATGGGTAATTGTGCCACTGGGTATGTCTGGCAATGTCTAAACACAACTGGCACAATGAGAGAGGGTAGTGTTACTCACATCTAGTGTGTGGATGCCAGGGATGCAGCTAAAAATCTTACAGTGTACAGGACAGTGCTCCACAAAAATCTTATCCCTCCCAAAATATTAACAATGTAGAGATTGAGAAAACTTTGCTAGAGTATACAGCATTCAATGTCTCTCATCTCCACAGACGTAGCTGTCAGAGAGCCAACAAAATAAAATAAAATATGGCATTCTAGAAATGACAAAACTATGGAAACAATAAAAAGGTCAGTGGTTTCCAGGAGTTGTAGGGAGAGATAGGCAGAGCATAGAGAATTTTTAACCAGTCAAAATATTCTGTATGATATTATAATGATAGATTTATGTTATTATACACTTGTCCAAACCCATAAAATGTACAATACCAAGAGTGAATCCTAACATAAACTATGGACTTTGGGTGATTATGATGTGTCAATGTAGGTTCATTCTTGGTAAAAAATGTACCATTCTGGTGAGTGATGTTGATAATGTGAGAGATTATGTATGTGTGAGGGCAAGAGGTATATGGGACATTTCTGTACCTCCCTCTCAAATTTGTTGTAAACCTAACACTGCTCTAAAAAATAAAATCTTGAAACACAAACAAAAAACAAAGTATGTCGCACATAACTTAAAGAGTTCAAATAAAAAGGAATAAGGGCACCATTCCCAGGAATTTAAACCTAGAAGCCAGCACTGCACAGAATGTATTGCAAAGAAATAAAATTTCTGCAGAATAGTAGTAATAAAGGTGGTCAATAAAGTGAATGTTGAACACATGTAAAGGATAATTACAATTTTCTGCATAAAATAAAGACATTGTGATGTAAAGGTGGCATCCTATAACAAATAGGTATGAAATAAGTCAAGTACCACATGAAGCAGGAAAAAACACAGAATTTCACAGTGTAAGAAGAGGACACAAGGCCAGCCAAATCATCATGTATTCTTTGAGAGCAGGGAAATGAGAGTGTATGTTGCAGTTTATTGTATATATTTTTATGTACATCCCCATAGACTCCTATAGTTAGTAGTGTGGAAAGTTAAAGATGGTTGCAAATTCTTTGACTCTCTTTCTATTTAGAGGTGGGCTCATGCCAATTCCACTTGAAATTCAGAGGTTTGTGATTGTTTGACCAAAGAAATATAGTTTCTGGGCCCAGGCCTTAAAAAACTGATAGTTTCTACTTCCTTTATCTTGGAACACTCTCTTTGAGAGCCTGAAGCAGCCATGACCGGCTTCTAATTTACCCTAAGATGGACGTACTGAAAAAGTCACATGTAGGGACTCTGGTCAATAGCCCTAAATGAGCCAGTCTTCCATCCATCCCCACCTAGTGAATGAAGCTATCTTGGACCCTCCAGACCAATATGTCTGTCAGTTGATACCATGCAGTGACCTTTGTAGGCACTGCATGAAAAGAATTGCTCAACTGATCACAGCCTAAATCCTGATCTATAAAATTATAAGATATAATAAAATATTTATTATTTTAAACCATTAGGTTTTGAGGTGTTTATTAAGCAGCAACAAATAAACAGAAAAATCTTTTGGTTAAATTTATATAAAAGCATATTGAAGAACCCCTCTCAAGATATTGATACAGATAGATATGAAAATTGAATACATTCTACCTGACTGTGAGAAATCTTTGTGCTGAGAAAGAAAAAGGTAGGCAAACATTTCACCTTATAGATTGTTTATTTAAATTGAGGTGAGCTGTAGACTACAGAATTATAACATATTATAGCATGGTTTGTGGCTAGGGGGATAGTTTTGACGTTTAGAAAAGATGAAAAAACAGAGTTAAGTTCCCATCAAGTATGAAAATACAGCAAGCTTAAATCAGTTTTGGGTTAGAATTCTTTGTCTCTCTTTTTTTTTAATGGAAATATAGTTGATGTACAATATTATGTTAGTTTCAGGTGTATTACATAGTGATTTGACATTTACATACATTATGAAATTATCACCAGAATAAGTCTAGTAACCATCTGTTCCCATGCAAAGTTATTACATTATTATTGACCATATTCCTTATGTTGTATATTACATCCTTGTGGCTTATTTATTTTATAACTGGTGGTTTGCACCTCTAAATATACTTTGCCTCTTTTGCCACCCCCAAATCTCTCCCCTCTGGCAATAACACATTTTTCTCTGTATTTATGAGTTTTCATTTTGTTTTGTGTTTTTGTTTTTTAAATTCCACATATATGTGAAATCATATGGTATTTTTCATTCTCTGACTTCTTTCACGTAGCATAATACTCTCTAGTACCCTGTTAGGGCTTCCCTGGTGGTGCAGTGGTTGAGAGTCTGCCTGCCAATGCAGGGTACACGGGTTCGTGTCCCGGTCCGGGAGGATCCCATGTGCCGCAGAGCGGCTGCGCCTGTGAGTGCGTGCGGAGCCTGTGAGAGGCCACAACAGTGAGAGGCCCGCGTACAGAAAAAAAAAAAAAAAAAAAGTTTGTAATCTAGTACCCTGTTAGCATATGGTATTTGTTTTTCTCCTTCTGACTTACTTCACTCTGTATGACAGACTCTAGGTCCCTCCACCACACTACAAATAACTCAATTTCATTTATTTTTAGGGCTGAGTAACATTCCATTGTATATATGTGACATATCTTCTTTATCCACTCATCTGTCAATGGACACTTAGGTTGCTTCCATGGTTAGCTATTGTAAATAGAGCTGCAATGAACATTGTGCTACATGACTCTCTTTGAATTATGGTTTTCTCAGAGTATATGCCCAGTAGTGGGATTGCTAGGTTGTATGGTAGTTCTATTTTTAGTTTTTTAAGGAACCTCCATACTGTTCTCCATAGTGGCTGTATCAATTAACATTCCCACCAACAGTGTAAGAGGCTTCCCTTTTCTCCACACACTCAGCACCATTTATTGTTTGTAGATGTTTCAGATGATGGCCATTCTAACCGGTGTGAGGTGATACCTCATTGTAGTTTTCATTTGCATTTTTCTAATGATTACTGATGTTTAGCATTCTTTCATGTGTTTGTTGGCAATCTGTATATCTTCTTTGGAGAAATGTCTGTTTAGGTCTTCTGACCATTTTTGGATTGGGTTGTTTGTTTTCTTGATATTGAGCTGCATAAGCTGCTTGTAATTTTGGAGACTAATCCTTTGTCCATATCCAAATATTTTCTCCCTTTTTGAGGGTTGTCTTTTCATCTTGTTTATGGTTTCCTTTACTGTGCAAAATCTTTTAAGTTTCCCATTTGTTTATTATTCTCTTTATTTCCATTTCTCTAGGAGGTGGGTCAAAAGGATCTTGTGATTTATGTCATAGAGTGTTCTGCCTATGTCTTCCTCTAAGAGTTTTATAGTATCTGGCCTTATATTTAGGTCTTTAATATATTTTGAGTTTATTTTTCTGTAGAGTGTTAGGGAGTGTTCTAATTTCATTCTTTTATATGTAGCTGTCCAGTTTCCCAAACACCAATTATTGAAGAAGCTGTCTTTTCTCCATTGTATATTCTTGCCTCCTTTATCAAAAATAAAGTGACGATGTGTGTGTGCGTTTTTCTCTGGGCTTTCTATCTTGTTCCAATGATCTGTCTTTCTGTTTCTGTGCCAGTGTCATACGGTCTTCATTACTGTAGCTTTGTAGTATAGTCTGAAGTCTGGGAGCCTGATTCCTCCAGCTCCATTTTTCTTTCACAAGATTGCTTTGGTTACTCGGGGTCTTTTTTGTTTCCATACAAATTTAGAAATTTTTTGTTTCAGTTCTGTGAAAAATGCCAGTGGTAGTTGGATAAGGCTTGCATTGAATCTGTAGATTGCTTTGGGTAGTATAGTCATTTCCACAATGTTGGTTATTCTAATCCAAGAACATGGTATATCTCTCCATCTGTTTGTATCATCTTTAATTTCTTTCATCAGTATCTTATAGTTTTCTGCATGCAGGTCTTTTGTCTCCTTAGGTAGGTTTATTCCTAGGTATTTTATTCTTTTTGTTGCAATGGTAAATGGGAGTGTTTCCTTAATTTCCTTTTCATAATTTTCATCATTAATGTATAGGAATGCAAGAGATTTCTGTGCATTAATTCTGTATCCTGCTACCTTAGCAAATACATTGATTAACTCTAGTAGTTTTCTGGTAGCATCTCTAGGATTCTCTATGTATAGTATCATGTCATCTGCAAACAGTGACAGCTTTACTTCTTCTTTTCTGATATGGATTCCTTTTATTTCCTTTTTTTCTCTGATTGCTGTGGCTAAAACTTCCAAAACTATGTTGAATATTAGTGGTGAGAGTGGACAACCTTGTCTTGTTTCTAACCTTAGTGGAAATGGTTTCAATTTTTCACCATTAAGAACAAGGTTGGCTGTGGGTTTGTCATATATGGCCTTTATTATGTTTAGGTAAGTTCCCTCTCTGCATACTTTCTGTAGGGTTTTTATCATAAATGGGTGTTGAATTTTGTCAATTTTTTCTCAGTCTATGGAGAAGTTCATATGGTTTTTCTCCTTCAGTTTGTTAATATGGTTTATCACATTGATTGATTTGCATAAATTGAAGAATCCTTGCATTCCTGGGATAAACCCTACTTGATCGTGGTGCATGATCCTTTTAATGTGCTATTGGATTCTGTTTGCCAGTATTTTGTTAAGAATTTTTGCATCTATGTTCATCAGTGATATTGGTCTGAAGTTTTCTTTTTTTGTGACTTCTTTGTCCGGTTTTGGCATCAGGGTGATGGTGGTCTTGTAGAATGAGTTTGGGAGTGTTCCTCCCTCTGCTATATTTGGAAGAGTTTGAGAAGGATAGATGTTAACTCTTCTCTAAATGATTGATAGAATTTGCCTGTGAAGCTATCTGTTTCTGGGCTTTTGTTTGTTGGAAGATTTTTAATCACAGTTTCAATTTCAGTGCTTGTGATTGGTCACTTTAAATTTTCTATTTCTTCCTGGTTCAGTCTCAGAAGGTTGTGCTTTTCTAAGAATTTGTCCATTTCTTCCAGGTGGTCCATTTTATTGGCCTATAGTTGCTTGTAGTAATCTCTCATGTTTCTTTGTATTTCTGCAGTGTCAATTATTAATTCTCGTTTTTCATTTCTAATTCTATTTATTTGAGTCTTCTCCCTTTTTTCTTGATGAGTGTGGCTAATGGTTTATCAATATTGCGTATCTTCTCAAAGAATCAGCTTTTAGTTTTATTCATCTTTGCTATTGTTTCCTTCACTTCTTTTTCATTTATTTCTGGTCTGATCTTTATGATTTCTTTCCTTCACTAACTTTGCAGGTTTGTTGTTCTTCTTTATTTAATTGCTTTAGGTGTAAAGTTAGGTTGTTTATTTGAGATGTTTCTTGTTTCTTGAGGTAGGATTGTATTGCTATAAACTTCCCTCTTAGAACTGCTTTTGCTGCATCCCATAGGTTTTGTGTTGTCATGCTTTCATTGTCATTTTTTTCTAGGTATTTTTTTTTCCTTTTTGATTTCTTCAGTTGTCTCTTGGTTATTTAGTAGTGTATTGTTTGGCTTCCATATGTTTGTATTTTTTACAGACTTTTTCCAGTAATTGATATCTAGTGTCATAGTGGTGTGGTTGGAAAAGATACTTGATACAATTTCAATTCTGTTAAATTTACCAAGGTTTGATTTTTGACGCAAGGTATGATCTATCCTGGAGAATGTTCTATGAGCACTTGAGAGGACAGTGAATTTGGTTGTTTTTGTATGGAATGTCCTACAAATATCATGTAGGTCAATGTTTTTGAATGTATCATTTAAAGCTTGTGTTTTCTTATCATTTTCATTTTGGATTATCTGTCCATTTGTGAAAGTGGGGTGTTAAATTTGCCTACTAATATTGTGTTACTGTCAATTTCCCCTTTTATGGCTGTTAGCATTTGCCTTATGTATTTAGCTGCTCCTATGTTGGGTGCATAAATATTTACAATTGTTATATCTTCTTGGATTGATACCTTGATCATGATGTAGTGGCCTTCTTTGTCTCTTTTAATAGTCTTTATTTTAAAGTTTATATTTTCTGACATGAGAATTGATACTCTAGTTTTCTTTTGATTTCCATTTGCTTGGAATATCTTTTTCCATTTGCTCACTTTCAGTCTGTATGTGTCCCTAGGTATGAAGTGGGTCTCTTGTAGACAGCATATATACAGGTCGTGTTTTTGTGTCCACTCAGCCAGTCTATTTCTTTTGGTTGGAGCATTTAAACCATTTACATTTAAGGTAATTGTCAATATGTATGTTCCTATTACCATTTTCTTAATTGTTTTGGGTTAGTTTTTGTTGGTCTTTTCCTTCTCTTATGCTTCCTGACCAGAGAAGTTCCATTAGCATTTGTTGTAAAGCCGGCTTTTTGGTGCTGAATTTTCTTAGCTTTTGCTTGTTTGTAATGGTTTTATTTTCCCCGTTGAATCTGAAAGAGATTCTTGCTCAGTGGAGTAATCTTGGTTGTACATTTTCCCTTTCATCACTTTAAACATATTCTGCCACACCGTTCTGGCTTGCAGAGTTTCTGCTGAGAAATCATGTGTTAACCTTATGGTGATTCCCTTATATGTTATTTGTTGCTTTTCCCTTGCTGCTTTTCATATGTTTTCTTAGTATTTAATTTTTGATAGTTTGATTAATATGTGTCTTGGCATGTTTCTCCTTTGATTTATCCTGTATGGGACTCTCTGTGCTTCCTGGGCTTGATTGACTCTTTCCATTCCCATATTTGGGAAGTTTTCAACTATAATCTCTTCAAATATTTTCTCATACCCTTTCTCTTTCTTTTCTTCTTCTGGGACCCGTATACTTCAAATGTTGATGCATTTAATGTTGTCCCAGATGTCTCTGAGTCTGTCCTCAATTATTTTCATTCTTTTTTCTGTATTCTGTGGTAGTTTTTTCTGCTATATTATCTTCCAGGTCACTTATCTGTTCTTCTTCCTCAGTTATTGTTATTGATTCCTTCTAGAGAATTTTTTATTTCATTTATTGTGTTGTTCATCATTGTTTGCTCTTTAGTTCTCCTAGGTCCTTGTTAAAGGTTTTGTTTGCTTTTTTTTATTTTCTCCATTCTATTTCCAAAATTTTGGACCACATTTACTATTATTTCCTATTTCCCTTCATTTGTTTTGTCTGGTGGGATTTTACTTTGCTTCTTCATCTGCTGTGTGTTTCTCTGTCTTCTAATTTTGCTTAACTTGCTGTGTTTCGGGTCTCCTTTTCGCAGGCTGCAGGTCATCGTTCCCATTGTTTTTGGTTTCTGCCCGCAGAGGGTATGATTTGTTCAGTGGGTTGTGTAGGCTTCCTGATGGAGGGGCTGGTGCCTGTGTTCTGGTAGATGAGGCCAGATCTTATTTTTCTGGTGGATAGGACCGCATCCGATGGTGTGTTTTGGGGTGTCTGTGAACTTATTATGATTTTATGCAGCCTCTCTGCTAATGGGTGGGGTTGTGTTCCTATCTTGCTAGTTGTTTGGCATGGGGTGTCCAGCACTGTAGCTTGCTGGTCATTGAGTAGAGCTGGGTCTTAGTGTTGAGAAGGACATCTCTGGGAGAGCTTTCACCCTTTGATATTACATGGGGCCAGGAGAACTCTGGTGGACCAATGTAGAACCTCTAATACTGTATTAGTTGAAAGGAGCAAGGGTGGGTATCCTTTTCTTGCTCCTGATGATAGAAATGAATGTTTTCAGGGGTTTCCCTGGTGACGCAGTGGTTGAGAGTCCGCCTGCTGATGCAGGGGACACGGTTCATGCCTTGGTCCGGGAAGATCCCATATGCCGCGGAGCGGCTGGGCCCATAAGCCATGACCTCTGAGCCTGGGCATCCGGAGCCTGTGCTCTGCAGTGGGAGAGGCCACAACAGTGAAAGGCCCACTTACCACAAAAAAAATAAAAATATAAATAAATGCTTTCAGTTTTTCACTGTTGAATATGATATTGGCTGTAGGTTTGTTATATATGGCCTTTACTATATTGAGTTATGTTCCCTCTATATTCTATCACTAATGGATGTTGAATTTTCTCAAAAGCTTTTTCTTCATCTATTGAGATAATCCTTTGTGATTTTTTCCTTCAATTTGTTAATGTCATGTATCACATTGATTTATTTGTGGATACTAAACAATCCTTGCGTCATTCAGATAAATCCCATTTGATCACAGTTTAGGATCCTTTTTTAGATATTGTTGAATTCAGTTTACTAATATTTTGTTGAGGAAATGTGCATCTTTGTTCATCAGTAATATTGCCTGTAATTTTCTTTCTGTTGGTGTTTCTGTCTCGTTTTAGAATCTGTGATGCTGGCCTTGTAGAACGAGTTTGGAAGTATTCCTTCTTCTTCAATTTTTTGGAATAGTTTGAGAATGATCGGTGTTATCTCCTCTTTCCATGCTTGGTAGAACTCAGCTTTGAATCCATCTAGTCCTGGACTTTTGTTTATTGTGAGTTTTTGTTTTTTGTTTTTTAACTGATTAGATTTTACTACTGGTATTTGGTCTATTTGTATTTTCTATTTCTTCCTGATTCAGTCTTGGGAATTCTCCAAGAGCTCTATGTTTCTAGGAATTAATCCATTTGCTCTAAGTTGTCCACTTTATTGTCATATAGCTGTTTGTACCAATCTCTCATGATCCTTTATATTTATATGGTGTCAGTTGTAACTTCTTCTCTTTCATATCTGATTTTATTTATTTGACCCCTCTCTCTCTTTTTCTTGATGAGTCAGGCTAAAGGTTTATCAATTTTACTTATCTTTTCAAAGACCTAACTATTAGTTTCATTGATTTATTTTTCCATCTCTATTTCATTTATTTCTGCTCTGATCTTTATGGTTTCTTTCCTTGTACTAACTTTGGGTTTTGTTTTGTTCTTCTTTTTCTAGTTCCTTTAGGTGTAAGTTTAGATTGTCTATTTGATGTTTTTCTTGTTTTTGAGGTAGGCTTGTATCACTATAAATTTCTCTCTTAAAACTGCTTTTGCTGCTTCCCACAGATTTTGGGCTATTTTATTTCTATTTTCATCTGTCTCCAGGTATTTTTTAATTTCCTCTTTGATTTCTTCAGTGACCCATTATTTGTTTAGTAGCATCTTGTTTAGGCTTCATGTGTTTGTGGGGGTTTTGTAGGGTTTTATTTTTCATTATAATTGATTTCAAGATGAGCAAGTAGGTCTGGCTCAGGTTCATTTCAAACTACCACCTTTGTGCTGGGATTTAAGGTGTGTGACATTTTGCATGTGCCCTTTAAGAGCTGAGTCTTTGTTTCCCATAACCCTAGGGCTCTCCTGAATGTAAGCCCTATTGGTTTTCAAGTCCCAGCTTTCTGTGATCTGGTCTTTCTGATGCAAGACCCCTGGGGTAGGGAACACAATGTGTTGCTTGGACCCCTCACTCCTCAGAGGATATCCCTATGTGAAATCCCTCATGTTTGTAGGTCACCAACCTGGGAGTGTGGGTTCTGACTAGACCATGTCTCTGGCCCTCCTACCTATCTCATTGTGGCTCCTTTTTAGTTGTGGAAATTTTCTGCTAATCTTCAGGTCATCCTCATAGATAGTTTCTCTGTAAGTAGGTGTAATTTTGTTGTGCCTGTGAGAGGTGAGTTCAGGGTCTTCATACTCTGCCATCTTGATCCCCTTTCTCTCTTCGTTTTTTATTCAAACTATTTGGGAAGCTTGTTAAATGCACGTATTCTTTTGTGTTATTCTTTGTAACTCTGTCCTTTCTGCCTATAAACTTTGCCAGATCTTGATTTATCTTTGATCTTAGCCAAAAAAAACAAAAAAGAAAAAACAAAACAAGCAAACAAAAACCTCTTTTTATACTTTCCAGTGCTTGTGATTTGTTCAAAGAAGGGGTGTTTTCCTAGTTTGTTTGTACTGACAGGGCAATAGATTGAACTCTAGGATGTCAAGAAAGAGAACCAAAGCCAGAGTACTCAGTGAGATACAGTGACTGGGGCAGCCAAAGAAGTATAGCTATGAAGCTACTGGGTATAATAGCTCTTTCTTGCTTTGGCCTGTCCCTTGCAATAACCCCAAGTCTGTAATATATTCTAATTTTATCCACTGGATATGTCCAGAATAAGTTTATTCTCTCTTCCTCCTATGAGGAATTCAGAATCATATTCTCCCTGGGTTTTCTTTCTGTAGGCAAAACATTCTTAGTTCCTTGAATTATTGTTTATGTACCTTAATATTTCAATTATTTTTTTTTTTAAAGCTTGAGGCTCATTACTGAATGGGCCAGTATACAGCAAAGCAGTATTACCATCTTCCATTGTTTTGGCCACAATACATCATTTGATGCAATGTGAGTCTGTGCTTTGTACTTAATGAGTACACTGTTAACCAATAATAAATGAAAGTTACCATATACCTTTACACTCTTGTTGTATTTTTCTTCATTACATATGCAGGAATCTGAAAAGATATCTGAATAAGTGAGGACTTTGTTCTGAGAAGTGTTTTTGGAAGCCAATGTTAAGGGAAAAAGCAATAAGACAAATTCAATCCTTGACACTCAGTTCTGAAGAAAAGACCCAGCTCCTTCAAGCAGGAGGATAGTTCTTTCAGTTTCTGTGCCATGACTTCCATGTGAGACAAAAAATATAAAATGAATACATAAAAATAAAATTAGCGCCCATGGCTGTCTTAAGTAGCCATGTCTATTGGCAAGCAAATTTTTGTTTAATTAATGTAGAATTAATTTTGTAGAAAAGAAATGGAGGAATGACTATGTCAGCTTTAGTGTCATGTGTACTTTATAGACTTAAGCTAGTCAGCATCCAGATAGAATGAGAACTTCTTGCCTTAATGAAGTGGGCAGCCAATAGTAAAATGAAATCTTATTTCTCCTGCTAGGTTTATATCTGTTAAGCAGAGGGAGAAAAGAAAAACACAGTTACTCTTTAGATAAATAGGTAGATAGATAGCTTGATAGATAGATAGATGATAGATAGATAGATAAATAGATAAATAGATGATAGAAGGATATTTATAGATAGACACGTGTATATAATAAATATATAGGCAGTAAGAAATTTTGCTGCTACTTTCACTCCTTGGCCAAAGATGAAAGAAAAAGTTTTTAACTGAAACTGTAGGCTAACCTGGCTAGGAATAGATGATTAGCAATTATTTAAAAGTTCCCAAAGGCTCTTTAACCAGCAGGAAGTCACAGAAGACCAGTTTATTTGTGTACACATGTACCTTAACTGTTGGTGTCTACTAGCAATTGAAAAAAGTTGTGGATTTCATCATTATAAATGAATATCCTCTAACACTAAAGGGATATACTTGCATAATTGTCTTCTTTATGAAATCTTCCCTCATCTACAGAGTATTGTAGCGTTTTGAAACCAACACTATAACATCACTATAGAAATGAAGAATAAAGACATTTTCCTTTCTCAGTAGTCTTCATTATAATGTTTCTAGGTCCTCATTAAAAGAACAACACATTACTGAATTGACAACAGACATATTAGCACAGAGAAAACCTATAATATGGAATGGTTATAACATACATGGAAAAGTTTTAATATTGGTCATTTAACAAACATTTTAAAACTAAAAACTTTAAATGGATGTTAAGCCTTTCAATGTAATGAAGTGTATCCAGTGAGCCCACTATCTCCTGAAACATTTTGTGAAATATACTCATAAAATATTAGAGTCTCCTGAACAATGAACATAGAGCAATTCTTTTGAAGTAGCCAAAAGTCTTTGGAGCCTATTTGAGAAAATATAATTGTTATCATAATTGAGTTGTGATGCTTGGGGAAAATATCCTAGGATATAGACACTGAATAGACTTTACTGTGTGTGACTCTTTAGTTGATTCTAAAGGCAATTCAAAGATTGAAGTTCAAAATACTTGAGCAATAGTAACAGCACTTGAATATAGCCTACGTTCATATACTAACAACTTATATGCCTACATTCTGAATTTTTCAAAAATTGTAATTATTTTTGAGCAGTTTCTAAATATACTTCAGACTCATAAATTCCAAAGCCCAACCCATATATTTCTATTAAAAAAACCCATAGTGCCAGATGGCACAGACAGTTAGAAACAAGCAATACATTAATCAGGGATTAAAGAAAATAGTCTCTATGCTCAATGAATAAATCATTGCATTATCAGCCTTGATGCCAGGTTATGGATATCTGTATCATGCTCTTGTGTAGTATAATTATTTTCACTTTCTGTTACCTGTAACTTTTTGTCTTTTGTTCCATTAAGGAATACATGTATTAAAGTCTATAACTTCTGTAGCTTTTTAACTTCATTCATTCAGGTTAATTAATTTTTATAGAGCATATGCTATCTGTCAGTCACTGTTCTGGTCTCCAGATATATATCAGTGAGCTATATAGATTAGGTCTTGCCCTCAAGGAGATTAAATGTTAGTGATCGGATTCAGGCAGTAGGCAAATAAACAAGGAAAACTTATACTATGAAAAGTACATAAGAAAGAAACATTATGTCATTAGAGAGAATAATGGTAGATGATAAACATTCATTGTTCTGTGTATAATTTTACATGAATATTTTGGGTGCATCATCCTACTGGATATTTGTTCTCAGTAATATGGGAACAATGGGAAGTTGTGGTTTTCTTGTAATCTGTCTTCAAGGCTTGGGATGTATTATTAAAACCTCATTAATTTCCATTAATATACTTTCATAACTTTTAATAACATTTACTAACTTCTGATTGACATTCTTTGAATGAATCTACTCTATGTATTTATCCAAATGCTATCTGAATCCATTTTTCTTTCCATTCTCTATCAGATTCTGTGATCTATGAAGCCAAGGGACCCCAAGTCCTTCAGCCTTCTGAGAACACGATTTTCTTTAATATTTAAAGAAAATAAATGAGTCCAATCCCCTAATAACTGGCCCAACAAGGAAACCGAGTCTTCTCCCAGATTTTCTCATTATTCCCAGCAGATCTTACTCATCCTGGTTGTCATTTGTCCACTCATAATCTGAGCTCCAGCAAATACTGGTTTCTCCACTATCTATAATATTTTCATTCACTTCTTTACATCTTCTTACCACATCTCCAGGGTAGTCTAGGACTCATTGTTCTGTTTCTCCCAAAACAAAGTCTTTTTGTTATTCCTAAAGGCAGTGCTAACCCAAAGCTAATATTAATACTGATTAATAGATCTTTGCTGGATACTTGAGAAGAAAATGAAGGGAAATTACAGAATAAGGTAGTTGCATATGTGACATCATTAGTCTTAAATTCTGTCAACCTCACTCTGTCACTTTTCTAATACATTGCCTTTCTGGCACTCCCTTCCTCAAAAACCATGAGAACTCCTTCATAGTTTTGCTTTTTGTTGACTTAAGTTCCTCTTAAGGGAGATCTTTCTGATCTGTCCTCAAAACACCAAACATCATTTTCTTTATTTTATTTTATTTATTTATTTATTAAATAAAGTTATTTATTTATTTATTGAATGCATTGGGTCTTCATTGCTGCATGCGGGCTTTCTCTAGTTGTGGCGAGCAGGGGCTATTCTTCATTGTGATGCATGGGCTTCTCATTGCAGTGGCTTCTCTTGTTGAGGAGCATGGGCTTTAGTCACGTGCGCTTCAGTAGTTGTGGTACATGGACTCAGTAGTTGTGGCTTGTGGGCTCTAGAGCGCAGGCTCAGTAGTTGTGGTGCATGGGCTTAGTTGTCCCATGGCATGTAAGATCTTCCCAGACCAGAGCTCAAACTCATATCCTCTGCATTGGCAGGTGGATTCTTAACCACTGGACCACCAGGGAAGTCCCTGCTCTTTATTTTATTGTGGAGAGCAGTTTAGCTCTGTTTGTTTTCCTTGACCAAAACACTTAATAAATATTTTCCTCAATAAAAGAGTAAATTTCTTCCAGATGTAAATTCTGGAGCTTCCTTTGAATATGAAAATGTCAGTAGTTAATTGTTTTCACTATTTTAAATGGTGATTTTCTTTTCTGCTACAGGCCCAGTAATGCTACTAGATAACTTTGTGGTCTTTTCTTCTAGTGCTTCACACTAGAAGGTGAGAAAACAGGAAGGAGCAGAAGGTCAGCTGGAACATCTGGCAATCACTATGGTCACACTCCAGACACCCTGCTTATCAGGGTGTAAAGAGCAATCACAGATCCAGCTCCATCAAGGAAGTTCTGCGCTGGGACCAAGGATTGGAAAGTGCAGGTAGAGAGGGTAAAAACACTTGAAAAACAATCTGAGATAAAATAGCCGTATGTAGACAAATGTCCGACTTGGGCAAATGGGGTTCACAGGAACTATGGAATGCAAACCTCAGCATGATACACAGTTGGTACCTACCCTAGATATTACAGCCATGATAGGTATTGAAAAAAAAATTACCCAATAGACCTGTTCACAAGGGGTTAGTAGATAACTACAACTCTATAGGGACTGTAAGCATATACCAATAATGTCCAATAAACATAATACCACCCTTGAGTATGTTGGGGGCAAAGGCCATGTCCAAGCCTGCTAGTAAGTAGAGCTGAGTAAATGAGAGAGCCAAACTTTCATGGATACCAGGGAGAAAAGGGGCTATAGTTGCAAAAGGCAAGAGGCCACCATTAAACAGCTAGGGAGAGGCTAGGACTAGGGCAAGAGCTCACTTTGGTAAACACAATGACCTTTCTTCCAGCCTGAAGAGACTGATTATTTCAAGCTATTGTAATTCAATTGCCTCCATTCCTCCTTGTTTATTATTCCTAACCACAATAGACTACCAAGATAGGTCAACTCATCCATTCCTCAAACTGACCCTTTTAGGACTTCAAAGAATCAAAGCAAAATATTTTTTTAAAATGGTTATTTGGTTTGAAACATTTTATGCAAAAAAACAAGGTAGGCTTGTGGACATTTTTAATCTATTTATTTGCTAAAGAGCCTGATTTCTCCAATTTTTAGATCTGCGACTATTGCACATAATGCTCTAAACTTCAGTTTCCTCATCAATAAAATTTGGATAGCAACAGAATCTAACTTAGAAGGCTTTTGTTGAAAATAAATAAGATAAAATGTTTAAACTTATAATCAGTTCACTGCTGATATGTAGTTTGTAGTCAATAATTATTAGCTATCATCATCATCATCATTACACCATATCACTTTTATAACGTTCATTTAATTTAACTAGACACCCTTGGTCCTTTACAGTAAAACACTGAAAATCATAATTCATTCTTCAATGGCACAAGAATTCCAAATTAAACAGAAAGATAAAAATTTCACTGTGGATGAAACCTTCCTTGTAAAACACAAGGATGTTAGGAAACTATGAGGGTAGATTTTGTGCAGTAGGAAATATGCAGATTTAAATTGAACAAGTGTTTTCAAATGAAACTCCAAGGGTGAATGAGATTTTATCCCAGAGGAAGACCATAAAATATAATTAAATAAAAATCCAATAATAAAACTGAACTAGTGAAAAGAAAATTGAGTATATGAAGTTAAACAAAACTGGCATTAAAATGGACATCTTACAACAATGTCTGTGTACCCAACATCTATTTGAAAAGCCAGTCATCTTTATTTCTGAAAAGTATTATTTAACATATTTAAGAATGTTATTATTTACAAAAGGCTTTACACCGTTTTTCTACATTTTCTCAAACAACAAATACATGAGGAAGAAAATATGATTTTTCAGCAAAGGAAATATAAGTAGATGGAGGTCAAGTGACATATGCAGGGTCACAGGGCTTGAGAAAGGCAAGAATCTGAAATCCCAAGCCTAGGACATTATTAACCCATGTCTTAATCCTATAAGTCATGGTCTCTACCTCTGTGACTGATGATGATTTAAACTATACCAAAAGGGATATAATTCAGGGAAGTTGTCCAAATGCTCTTGCTTCGAAGGCTCAAGGGATAGAGGGAAAGCAATTTTATGAAATTGAAATATATCACACATCAGGGCTTCTTATCATTGTCCAATCATTTACAAGTTCTAATTTTCTAAGAGTTGGTAATTTTCGTTGGAGAAATCCAGGACATTCTGTCATAAGAGAAAATATGTTGTTATACCTAGAAAGGCTGGCCTTAAGAGCAGGCAAAAACGAGTAATAGTTTGAGTTAAAGACAGCACCTTCAAAAACTACACAATAGGGCTTCCCTGGTGGCGCAGTGGTTGAGAGTCCGCCTGCCGATGTAGGGGACGCGGGTTTGTGCCCCGGTCCGGGAGGATCCCGCATGCTGCGGAGCAGCTGGGCCTGTGAGCCATGGCCGCTGGGCCTGCGCGTCTGGGGCCTGTGCTCCACAGCAGGAGGGGCCACAGCAGTGAGAGGCCCACGTACAAAAGGAAGAAGGGAAGAAAAAAAAGAAAAACAAAACTATACAACAACCAAAGCAATACCACTACCTACCATTTCACCATTACAGATTCATTTATTTGGATTTTAAATATTTGTGGTTGTACTGAGTGTCAAATATATGCTAAGTGTTCTCCTAGACCTTTTGAATGTACTACCCTCACATTTCTCTAAAGAACATATTTTCATTTTCATTTTATATATGGAGAAAACGAGGCATGCAGAGGTTATTTGATTTGACTAAGGCTACAAAAATTCTTATGCCTATAAAAGTGTCCATGTAAGGTATCATTCCTTCTCAGCTAATTCCTTAGTTATGTTCACATTACTTCCCAAGATTCAAAGAAAGATAGGCATGTTCCAGGCAAAAATAGGCTATAAAAAAATTGTTACATATAGAATCCATTATATGGTATATAGCTTATGCATGTCTTTGATATATTAAAATGGTAAATTAAAATTACTACACCTCATTATCATATTTTTATCAGTTATTTGAAGATTTCCTTTCCTATGGAAAGGAAGGCAAACATTATGGAAGACTGAGATTGTCCCTAGTACTAATGACCAAGGATGCAACAGAGCAGACTGAGCCTCTTTGAGGATGGACTTTGAGGGATTCAAATAATTAGGTATATATTCCCTATTATGTAGGCTAAAGGTTATATCCACCACTTTATTGTAACACGAACTGTTGAACCCCCATTGTATGTCAGACACTGGTCTAGAAACTGGTAAACATTGCTCTCTTATTTGCTATTCATAATAGCTTCAACTACTGTAGCAATCAGCCTAAACTAGGTGACACTGAGTGAAACCAAGGAGAACACTGCAGGGCTCCCCAAGCACAAAGTCACCTCCACATCTCCTGCCTCTTGTTTGTAGAAAAGCCAAAATTTCTCAGGCCTCCCAGAGTCGCAAAAGAGCAGGCTCGAGCAGTTAATGATTAAGACAATAGAGTCACAGACTCAGTGTCTGATGAAAGAATGAGATTAACACTATTGTTCATAACAATCTATATCTTTGTGGGCATTAGATTAATGCCCTATAGTTTTCTCTGCTCATGTGTGTAAGTGGGCAACTAAAATTGTCAACAGAGATGCTACAGATCCATGTCAACATCTTCTACTCTAAGAATATTGCAACCTATGTCAGAATGAAGAAGTTACAAGAGATGGACCTAATCTCATAGAAATGGAATGATGTCTGACAAGTCAGGATTTGTAAGCAGTTCTTTTGCCTCTTTTGTGTTTGTTTATTTCTGTTCCTCTTAAACCTTAATCATAAAAATGAAATCACTAAGGAACATTTAACCTAACTCCTGAATTTGCTTTACTGAATGTACACAATGCTTTGCCTAACCTGTTGATTCCTTTCCTGGATTAAAAAGAGTAAGAATGAAGAATTAAGTAGTTAAAGAATGACTGACTCTCTACCCCCAGTTCCCCCTTAGCAAATTTGCAGGTAGATGATTCAGGCAAGACATTCAAAAGAAGATCAGGAGAAGTCAGTGGTTCTGCACACGATGGAAAAAATGATAAAGAATCTGACCTCCTACCTTAATGATTAACTGGGATTGTTTCCCCATTTCTCCTTTAAAAATTGTCATAGCTGAGGAGAATCTTCAGAGTTGGTCTCTAGACATGAATCTACCTTCTCCCCAGATTGCCAGATTGCCAGCTTTTCTGAATAAACCATCTTTCCTTTCTACCAACACTTGCCCTTGATTAATGGCTTCTGAGTGGCAAGCAGTTGAACCTGAGTTCCATAACATAAGATAGGAAAGACCCAACACTGACACACAACAACAAATATTTATTTTTTATTCTGCTCTAGATCTAATGCAGATCAGCTGTAGCTCTACTCCACATTTTTTGTTGTTGTCCTGGAATCTAAAATGAGTGTTCTAGGATGTAGGCAGAAAAAACACTTCTGAATGGAAAACTGCAGAGGAGAAAGAGACAGAAAAAATATGTTGGCTCTTAAACTTCTGCTCATACATGACAAAATACTTCTGCCCTCATTTGTTGGACAAGTAAGTCAGATAGTCACTCTTAATTTCTGTAGGTAGGAGAAGCATAACCCTCCTGCAGGTAAGGAAAGAGAGGGGTAAATGGAGTATATGGCCAATAGACGTACAATCACCTGTGTGTTATTCAGCTACTAAATAATTGGCTCCCCTCCCACATGCAAAACACACCTCTTTCCCTAAGGAAACAACCTGAAAGTCCCATTCAGCCAACACTGCTAGCTTAAAGTCCAGGATGTCTAGGTGATGCACAGTTTTCTAACCATAGGCCTGGGCATTGCTCCTCTTGTGAACAAAAAGATATTATCTTTCCTTACATACACAATATTCAACTGTGAGACAAAGAGAGAATAACTGCAATAAAGCCTCCCATGTGAAAAGGTGAAAATGTAAGGCACATAGAAGTAACTGGTCCATAATAATCTCAAAACAGCACTGGGAAGATGTTAACTGGGAAGTTTAATGGAGATGTGGAATGTTCTTGAGTCGGTCCTGATTCCATATTTTAGCACTTTTATATTTGTTAGAAGCCCCAACTTCTCTTACAAATTTATCTACTTGTACCATAGGCTATTTTTTTGCTCTGGCTGCAAAATCTCCAAAGATGGCTTAATAACACTGGGTATGGAATAGAATGCCAAGTGAAATGCTTGGCAAATAGGATTATGATCAACTACAACTAAAACATAGTACACACTGTTATCATGACTATTTAAGGCTGAGAACATGGTAGCTCAATGAAATTAACTACATCATTTGAGGTTAGGTAACCAGAGCCAGTATTCCAACCCAAATCTGCCTGACTCCAAAATCTATGTCTATTCCACTATATAATGTTTCAACTACATGGTAAATATCAATAGTTACAAAAGAAGAAGTTTTTTGGAGTCCTCTAGAGTAAACCACAAGCCATGGTACTTTTTTGGGTACTTTTACAATGTTAGTTGGAATTACCTAGATTTATGACGTTACCTTTTTTTTATCTTCTAGTTTTGATGTGATGTGTTGTTTGAAGGCTTTGGCCTTACCTTAGTTGTACTTTCATGGTACTTCCATTTTGTTTCACTTACCTGTTTTTTGCCAGAGCATTAAAAAAAAGTACGGTATCCTCCCCAATGGGAGGAGATTGGAAACACTAACAGTGAGAATTCACAAAGGTAAGGCTGGGAAAGTTTCAGAGTCAAAGATCTACTACCCCTTCCCACCAGTATGTTTCCATTTTAGTGCCAGCTTTGGAGATCTGCAGGTTTATTTTCACTTAGGAAAGCTGTGGTGTTGCCAGGAAGTCAACAAAGAGAAACTTATCCTCTGTCATAGTTGTATCAGGGGTCAGCTCTGATAAAACTCAAAGCTTTTTTGCACTGTCATCTACTCCCCAATAAGAGAGGCTCTCTGACCAATTTAATCTTCAACAGAAAATCATATCACTATTTAAGTGGGTCTCCAGCCAAATCTAATTGGTCTATGGGAAACAAATGGCAAAGTTGGATAAAGACAGCCTGGACTCTTCCTGTTTGTCAGCAAGGCTGTTTTCAAATAGTAATTGGAGTAAACGCTTCAGCTGCCGCTTACACAGAAGCTGATGCCAGCATGTGGCACGAGGGAAATGGAGCCAGCTTTCCCGAGATTGTTCCAATGGCTGGATTCCATCCTCCAGTTCACAGCTCACTCTCCTAGCACCAGCCTGATGTTTTTATAGAACTTTATGCTTGCTTCTCACTTTGATTGTATTTTCAAATCTAGAAATTCTTTCAAATCATTGTTTCAGTTTGAAAAAGAAACGTGTAGACCTAAATTCTTTTCTTTTTTTTTCCATTTTTAATGACATTTATTGTTTTCTTTCCAATTTTACAAGCAATACAATGTAAACGTTCATTACAGGCAACTAGAAATACATAAAAACATAAAGTAAAACTTAGCAATCGCCCATAATTCTCACCCCCCCAAAGATAACCATCATTAGAATTTTGATGTATTTCCTCTCAGTGTCTACATACTTTTTTTTACAGATGCCAATTTATTTTTTACATGAATCAAATTTCAGTTTTCACCTGTAGTACAGTAGATGTATAATATTTGATTAAAAAAAAGAACTCTCAAAAGGCATTTTCAGCCTAACTCAATCTTCTAATGTTATTCTTTTCTGAATAATCTAAGATAATTAAAGACTTTTTTAAGCTAATTGCTTCAGAAATGAATTTACCTCCCAAGAACACCAGAACTGGTTCCTTAATTTTCTTTAATTTTTATTGAATTATAGTTGATTTGCAATATTGCTTTAGTTTCTGGTATACAGCAAAGTGATTCTTTGTATATATTCTTTTTTCAGATTCTTTTCCATTATAAGTTATTACAAGATATTGAATATAGTTCCCTGTGCTATACAGTACATCCTTTTTGTTTATCTATTTGGGAACAGGAACAAGTCTGGAAGAAACTACTCCTGAGTCTCACGTGAGAGGTTCACTCACAAAGATAGAATCAAGATTTTAACTACAGCAGATAACATGCAGGACTCACTGGGAGGTTGCTCCTGTGAGCCACCCTGTACCTAACAGAGAAAGCTGATTGGATGCTGCTCTTTGTTACTTTGCTTGTTTTGAAACTGTTTATAGACCTTCAGGCCTATGATAAAAGTCTCCTATGATGCTGGTCGAGCCCAATGAGACAAACTGTATTTTTGTGGCTTGTTTCATTCCTCCATACTGGAAAATCACTGCCAAGATGAGCTTACTCTATGCCTCAGAAGAAAAACAACCTCTTGCCCCAAGAAGAAAACATAAATTGATGCCAGAACATAGAAAACTTGTAACCAGAAACTTGCAATATTATTGGGGAAAGAAGAAAACCATTAAAAAGAAAACAAAGCTGCAAGAGGCAACAGAATGTAGGCGTTTTAACCCTGTGAACCTGACTTTCACTGGTAACAACAAATACAGCAGGGAAATGGGGTCTGAGGTAGCACCCAGAAAATCTGCTAGAGAGGCTGGGTGGCAGGGAAGATGGTGTCAGATGGACTCAGGCCTTGGCTTTTGCCTGAGCAGCACAGATAACCCTGTCTAGTCTCTTCTGAGGGAGCTGAGAACACACTCACTAATGTGCAGTTCTTAATTCATATACTTAAGCAGAACATTTCCTAGATACCAAGTTTACTACAAGTTCAATAAAGCTGAAGGGATGAAGGTATACCAGAAGGTCTGGGTCATTAGTGCCCTGTTATGTGCATCTTACCACCGGGGTTGTGTATGAAATTAAGCAGGTCCCTGAACACACCCCAAATCTTCTGGTTCGTCAGTCTATGGTGGCACCTGGAGTCTGCATTTTTAAGAAGCACCATAAGTGACTCTGAAGTGGTCTAGCCTCAAGCTTGATTAGCATTCATCATAAATATTAAAGGTGATACTATTATACTTTCCACCTGCATTGGAACCAAGAGAGTAAACTTGGACAAAAGTTTGAGAAACCAGAGCAGATTGTCAAACATGAGGAGGGCAGATGGTGTGACTCAAAGTTCAAAGCAAGTGACTGGAAAACTAGAGGCAATCACAAGAAAACTGGTGGAGGAGGTGAGCAGGCTTTCCTGGTAGGGCCTCTGAATCTGGCTGGTGTTTCTAGTGTCCCTCGGGGTTAAATGTGTTGAGGAGGTTGACTGTATTTAAAACAGAAGTTCAAAACGTGACCACACTGAAATCACCTAGAGTCACTAAAAACACAGTCCCTCCGGCAGTGGTTCTGATATAATGGCCTGGGGTATGTCCTGGACAGGGGGCCTTTCTAGATCTCTTCAAATGATTCTACAGTGTAGTCAACCTCTGGTTTACAGGATCAGCAAGAGCATGGGCCCCTGGATTAAATAATCTTGACAGCACTTCTCACACTTTAACGTGCACACAATTCAACCAGGGATAGTGTCAAAATGCAGATTGTTTCAGCCAACCTGACAGTCTTCGCTTCTCACAGCTCCCAGGAGGCATGGATGCTGTTGGCCCGGGCTCAACACACTGAGTAGCAAAGTTTGGGAAGTCCAGAGTCTCTCACTCTACTCCAGGGCTGGGAACTTGTTAGAAATGTAATTCTCAGCTTTCACCCTAGATCTACTGAATCAGAAGCCTTCAGGAGGGCGCTGTGTTTGAACAAGCCCAGCAGGTGGTTCCGCTCCACACTCAAGTCTGGGAACATCTGCTCTGTTCCATGACAGAAACACCCGTCATTGTTTGACCTGGCCAAGCTGGGTCACGAACAGTCTCTAAATGTGATGGAATCTTCCCCAGCGGGGCACCTAGGATTTACTTATAAAGAGAAAGTTTTGGTTCTCTTTCTCCATCCTGATGATTAAAGGGCATTAGTCTCACACAACTCCCACATGGTAATGAATTCAACACACTGCTCTTTGTTCAAGCGCTGAGCCGTGCAAGCTCCATGAAATGAGGGGCTGAACATGCTCTCCAGGGCCTTTTCTGCTTCTTACTGTCTGTGATCCCACCCTTCTCCAACTGGAGAAGCTGTGATGGTTTCTGTGCCTATGTCCCTGGACTCCACTCAGCCCACCCTGGGCTGTATTGTGCCTATTATTATACCTCTTTTTAAGGAAAGAATGAGAGGAGCAAAGGCGTCAGGGAGCTTCAAATGCAGGCAGCAGTCATGCAGTTCCCTTGAAGTCAATAACCACTGACAGCTGGGCCCAGCTCACAGTGCATGGAGACACAGAGGCAGAAGTCTCTGCGGAGCCCTGATTCCCTGCAAGGGCCTGGCTGTCAGGAAGCACCTTGAAACTTAGAAGGATGAGTGTGGGTGAGTCCCTGAGAAGCTGCCTTTCCAGATCCTCAGCCTTTATTTCATACTGTGGGCTCTCTTTCACCCAATAGTGTTAGAATCTGAGAAACTTGGATGACCAGCAATGGTCCCATTTTTAGCACTGTAAGTCTCACATCCTGAGAAACACGTTAGTCCCTGGCAGAAAGGATGGCTGGCTACCCTAGATCAAGGTTGTTTTTTTTAATGTTGTCACTATTTACATTTTGGTCTGGATAATTCTTTCTTGTGAGGGTCTATCCTATGTGTTGCAGGATGGTTAGTAGCATCTCTGGCCTCTATTCACTTGTTGCCAGTGGGACACCCCCAGTTGTGACAACCAAAAATGCCTCTCGAAGTTGTCAAATGTCTTCTAAGGGGGCAAAATCACTCCCAGCTGAGAGCCACTGTGCTAGGTATAAGTGACTGTGTAATCTGAAACCTCTCCTAGGGGAGCACTTCAGAATCATTTGGGATTTGGATAGACATTTCTCCAAAGAGTACATAAAATGGCCAGGAAACACCAAAAAACATACTAAAATGCATCAGTATGTAGGAAAACATAAATTAAAACCGAAAATGAGATACTACTTCTCATGTCGTAGGGTGGCTAAAATAAAAAAAGTCAGACAATTATAAGTGTTGTCAACGATATAGAGAAATTGAAACCATTATACATGGCTAGTAGGATTGTTAACTAGAGGAACCACTTTGAAAAATAGTTTAGAAGGTCCTAAAATGTTAAACATGTTTAAAAATGTTAAACATACAGGTATTATATGGCCCAGCAAGCCACTCTTAGGTAGGTACCCAAGAGAATTTAAAACATAAGTCCAGGGACTTCCCTGGTTGTCCAGTGGTTAGAACTTCGCCTTCCAATGCAGGGGGTACGGGTTCGATCCCTGGTCAGGGAACTAAGATGCCACATGCTATGTGGCCAAAAAACCAAAACATAAAAAAAAAGAAGCAATATTGTAACAAATTCAATAAAGAGTTTAAAAATGGTCCACATCAAAAAAAAAAAATCTTAAAAAAAAAAAAAGTCCAGACAACACCTGTACACAAATGCTCAAAACAGCCTTATTTATAATATCCAAAAGCTGGAAACAATCCTTAAGTCCATCAACAAATGAATAGATAAACAAATGTGGTATATCCATACAATGGCATATTATGCAGCCATAAAAAGGAATGAAGTACTGATACACGATACAACATGGATGTACCTTTAAAATATTAATGCCAGACACAGAAGACCCCATACTGTATGATTTCATTTATACGACATACCCAAAATAGACAAATTCATAGAAACAGAGTAAATCTGTGGTTTCCAAGGTTTAGGAGGGGGAGAGGAGATACAATGTGTGGCTGGTAATGATTATGAGGTTTCCTTTGAGAATTATGAAAATGTTCTAAAATTAGTTAGAGGTGATAGTTGCACATTTCTGTAAATATACTAAAACCAACTGAATTGTACATTTTTAATGAGTGAATTGTATGGCATGTGAATTATCAATAAAGTTATTAATTTTAAAAAAGAATTATTTGTTAAAATGTGCATTCTGATTCAGTCATCCTGGGGTGGGGCCTGATTTTCTAGGGGGATATGCTATCTAGGTCACTTTGATGTGTGCTAATATTTGAGAGCTACTGCCCAGACTATTCCCACCCTGACTCTTCTTCACCTTGTATGCAAATATTTTAATACGTTGTGATAAATATTTGATTTTTACTAAGAAAAACACATTTAAGTAAATCATTAAGTTTAGCATAAGTCATATCACTTTAAAGAAATAAGCCTCATAACTGAAGAAACTTTAGTATAAAGGTATTTTATCCTTACAGTTTGGGGACCCTGGGCTGGCCCCATAATATTTTGTTTATGATGTGGTATAAGAATCCATTAAAAGCTACAACTCCCTTGCTTCAAAAGTGTGACGTGAGAAAACACACTTGACCACCTCTTTGCATGTTGGTATGTGTGTTCTAACAACACATATAAGATATCCACTTATGACATGCTGCTTAGTATGAGGAGGGAAGAGGAAATGAATAGAGAAGAATGCTTAGAAAGGGAAGGAAAAAATAAGAATTTTTTTGGAGAGAAATGAGAGACCAAGATACTGTCTCTCTTGGAATACATTCTCAGCTCTGGAACCAGGGGACTGGAGAGTCTTATCTCGTGACCTTATCATCTTTTTTGCATGTGATGGCTCAGTACTTTGTCCTTTCACAGGAGGAAAAGAGAATTTCTATTTTTAATGTTAGATCCACTGTTATTTTCATTATAAAAAGAAAAAAAATTGTTCTGTGTTTTGTTTGTTTGTAATCTGTCTGTTTTCCTGGGGAAGATTGGGCCTGTAATACAAAGACCTAGTACTTAGGGATTCAATTCTATAGAACCTAATACATCTGGAATCTCAATAACAGTCATTCATACACATAAGTGCCCTCACAGCCCAAGTGAGACATACACTTAATTAAGTCATCCTGAGTTCTTTATTCACTAAAGAGGCTTCCTCTGGTCTGGAGAGTGAAAGTGCTCCCCTGCATCTCTAATTTGTTGCCAGAGAAGAGCTTTAGCCTTGAGAAGACTCGGGTCTTTCTGCTCATAAATGACTGACAGCTCCACAAATTGGATAGAACTCCATAATACACAGCCAGTTGTCTCTGGCGACCAGCTTCAAGCCTTGTCTGCCCCTCCTAGTCTCTTGGCTTTCCATGAAGCACCATAATGAGATTCATATTTTCCACTTCATTGAAACACAAACTCCATCTTTTAATTAAGTCATTCAAACTATTTGTACAAGTTATGGTAAGAAGTGGTTTAGTGCCAAGCAATGTTCTTAGAACCATCTCTGAGAGAGGACTCCATCCAGGGACTGACTGTTGTAAAAGCATTTACACACCCCAGAATGAACCAGTTCACTTCCTGAGCAAATACTTTCTTGTCCAATGAGCTGAACTAATTTAAATATGAGTATTAAATTGTCCCATACAAGGAATATTATCCCTCTTGTTGTCCATGGGGTATCCATCTCATCCTTTAGACTATGGCTAAGTACAACCTATTTCAGAAGCAGTACCAAATTCAGTTTTGCCAATTATCTGATAGTATGACCTCTGTAACTCAAAACATTTCCTTGATTATTATATTTTTATAGTTTTATGCAGTGTGTAATATTTATATTGTAAAAGCATTAGCAGAATATATTTGAATTCCCAATAGTCTTCTGCCATGTACATGTCTCCATCTCAGTGAATGATGCTATCATATACCTAGGTACTAAAGCATAAAACCTGGGAACAATATTTTGACTTTTTACTTTATCTCGTTCAAATCATCAGCAAGTTCTAGTAGTTATACTTCCAAATATATTTTGGATCTATCCCTTTTTTCCATGGTAGCCATCACCACCTAGTCTAAACCACTACCATCTTTTGCCTGGACACCTTCAATGTCCTTCTACATGATCATCCTGCTTTGTCCCCTTTTAATCCATTATCTACACAAACAATGAAGTTATCTTTTAAAAATATATATCAGAAAAAAAATATATATATATATATCAGATAGCTCTCCCCAATTAAAAAACCTTTTCATTGCTTTCCATTGTACTTGGAGTAAATTCAAAATCTTTAATATGACCTGAAAGACACTATAACAGCTGTCTTTAGCAATCGTTCTTCTACTAATTAGGGATCCAAAGGTAACACTGGCCTTATTGTCCATTCCTAGAACAAGTCAACTGTTGCCTATACAGAGCCTTTATTTTACTGTCTCATCTCCATAAAATAGCATTCCCATAGTTCTCATATGGCTTCTCATCTTTCAGTGCTCAGCCTAAAAGTCACCTCTTCAGAGGCACTTCCCATGACCAATTAGTTCTTACTGTTCTCTATTACACCACACAGTTTATTTTTCTTTATTGCACTTTATTATGATCTGTTTTAAGTATATATTTGTTTACTTGTTCATATATATTTTCCTGACATTAACATCTGCTTCACAAGGCAAGGAACTTGTCAGTATATATATTTTTTCCTTGATTGATTAGTTCAAATAGCTCTCATAAAATAAGCTCTCAGTAAATATATATTTAACAAATGAATCAACATATATTTTTGTTCTCCATAAGCTCCTAAAGAATAAAAGCTAGTCTATTTATTGTTCAGCACTCGAAAGGTGTATATAGTGCCACTCATAAAAACATATGCTAATTAGTGAACTGACATAAGGAGCTCTCATTGAAGTTGTCAAGGCAATAACACAAAGCCTAATTCTCAAAGCTGATTCAGTTGTTTTGCTCTGCTTTTCCTTTTTCTTGAAAGTCATTATAAATATAAATATATATA
>NW_020175398.1:324631-518622 GCF_003031525.2 Neophocaena asiaeorientalis asiaeorientalis
GTAGTATGAGAAAATAAGAACTAGTTTATCTAAATCCTTCTTAACCTTTCTATGTGATTAAAATGAAATAAGTATTATTAATGTCACACATTTTAAAAAAGGATCAGGAACCTATTACTATTAGATATAGTAGGTAAAAATACAATCAAATCACCAATTCCTTTTTTTTTCCACCTTTGATTATAAGATAAGAGGTTCAAAAAGGACACTCTCAGGTTAAACATGGTCCATTTTATGTTCAATGACAACAAACATATTTGGACCCTAATTGATTGTTTTGTATATTTACACAAAGCATGTTGTGAGAGGCTGAACTTGACTTCAAAGCAGAGCAGGCCTACTACACACAGAACTTGATCTTCCTGCCACACCGTTCCATCATCCCCCGTAGATCTCCCACCTCCACCCCACACACATTTATGCTCATGATCATCAAAAACTGGGACAACTCTTTATGGATCCTTCCTCATCAGGATTAATATATGAGAAGTGAGGACTCATCTCTTCTTGACATATTTCATCCTATCAATCAGAAGAGTTGAGGATAGGGTATACTTCCTATTAGTTTATCTGTCTTAGAGAGAATTTTACTAATTGTATGATTCAAAACCTTCTCTGACAAAATTGAGTTGTTGAATACATTTCTCTCAGATACATGTTTTAAACAAAACATACTTGCTAGCTGCACCCAAAACATACTGTGGCAGGCAGCTTCTGACCTGGTTCTAAAGATTCCCCACCTTCTGACTCTCAAACCTTTGTATAATCCCTTCCCTGGAGTGTGAGCTGGACCTAGTGACTTTCTTTTTTTAATGAATAGAGTACTGCAAAGATGACGGAATGTCACTTTCATGAACAGATTACAAAAGATGGTGAACTTGTTCTTGTTTGTTCCCTCTCTCTCTGGTTCTTCCCACATGCTTACTCTGATAAAGCAAGCTGGGGAGGTTTGCCTGGCAAGGACCTTAAGGTAGTGATAACTAGTGAGGAATGCAGCCCCTCAGTCTACCAGCTCTCAAGGAAATTAGTGAGATTGGAAGTGGTCCTTCTCCAGTTGAGTCTTCAGATGAGACCATAGATCCAGCTGACATATTTGTTGCAGGCTGTGAGAGACCCTAAAGCACAGGACCTTGCTAAACTGTGCTCAGATTCTTGACTCACAAAATGATGAGATAATAACTGTGTGCTACTTTAAGCTGATACATTCAGGGATAAGTTGATCCACAGTAATAGATTGCTAATATATATATATAATATGACATATCAATATATCATATAACATATATATATATATGTATAAATATAATGTTGTTTAACTTTTTTAAAGGGAGAAAATAATATTCCATAGGAAAATTTCAAGCATGGTTATATAGTCATAAAAAGGAATTTAAGAAATATTTTATAATAATATGTGCAATTCAAGGAAACATAACTGTGGTGAAAGGAGGAGTGGAGTGTAAGGGGCAAAGTGTACAGGAAAAGAAGTAGTTACAAAGATTTATTTTCCTGCAGCTATTCACAAGGTACCAATTGATATTCGACAAATGCTACTTTTCTTTATGCTGCTACCCACTCTGCCTCTCCTGCCTCTCCATCCCATTTCCTATCTTATGAACCCCCTGGTGGTTTCCAAGCAGTCTTTTCTGCTCTAATTAGCCCTAGTGGTCTTTTGATTCCCAAGACTCTCAATGTGAATATGGGTCAAATGATGAGGTTGTACACACATCATCTGCATTTTGGTCCAAATGAGATTGAGAGTAACATGAATATCTCTCCATGGAGAAAAAGGTAAATTCGGTCCTCACTTAGATGTTAATGATGAAGTTCTATTGGTATTGTTAGTTACTTGTTTACTACTGCCCTGGCGTTTTGTTAGATAAAAGTTCTTCTCAAAGTTCAGCTAGAAGTTGTGGCTGAAGAATGTTGCCTGCTATATCAGTAGTTGTGAACATCAAGTCAGCAGCCACTGCAGCAAGCCCTGACCGTGCACCCTGAGTGGATTTAAGATGGAGAAAAGGGGTATACTGGCCCTAGATAGTTAAGGTGCATATCAAAGGAATGATTTCAATAAGCCAAGACTCTTGCATCTTTCCATACATAGAAAAGTGCTAAATTCATTAATTTGAGAAGTCTGGTTTTCTTTAATTAACGGTAATCTTTTGATGTTCCAACTACCTGATTTTTGTTGCAAAACCCCTATGTATCCTGGCTCCTCCCTTACTTCTTCAGAGCAGTTCCTCAGAGCTGAGACGCTGCCTCTCATTCTTGAGTTGTCAGAAAGTCCACTGAATAAAACATAATTCTCAGCTTAGGTTGTACATTTTTTTTCAGTTAACACAGAACATTAGAAATACTATTGGATTAATTTAAGATGTCATACTTTGCCAAATAAAGCAGTATTTTGTTTTTGAAGATGCTAGGCAGGCATGGTTAATACATAAATCAGGTTCATAGTGCTTTGTATCAGTTCAATTTCCACCATGATTCTTTGATACTCCCTCCCTCAGCCCTCCATGTCTTTTGGAGAGTAGCGAGTTACCAAAGAGCCTGAAATACAAGTCAGAAAGTTTTGACTTGCAAAGGATACAGGGACTTTACTAAGAAGCCTGACTTTTCAAAGACTGGGTCAATTTACAAGATGTATTGTCCTCAAAGTAGAGAAGTCAAAAGGATCCAAGTTTGCAGAGTTCTGATTTCTATGCTGATATTGAATTTTTACGTGGCCTGGGGCCAGATGTTGAACCTCACATGGTTCCTCTCCTATTTATCTGTGAAATGGAGATGAAAATTCTGAGCCACAAAGTGATTTGGTGGGAATTAAGTAATATCTTAAAGCCCTTTGTGACAAGTGTTCCCTTTTAACTTCTATCAGATGTTATACAATTGTCCATTTAGGTGAAAATTAACTTGAAACATATCAAGCTTCAGTTTTGACCTAATCACTTGTTGACTAGTGGTTCTAAAAATTCAATTGTGGGATGTCTGAAACAGCAAATATGAGTGGCCACAGTGCAAGCTCATATCCAGAGTAGTCTAGGATAAAACTGTGACTTTGATAGCACCCTTCCCAACAGTCCCTCTCAGAACTCTTGTCCTCCCAAGCAAATGCTACATGAAGTTTGCCTGAAATTTAAAATATTGTCCTTCTTGTGATTTAATTGCTCCTAAGCAAATCTAGAATATGTATTTTGAAATTTCCGTTAACAACATAAAATAAAACAAGAGCAATTGTTTATTCTATTAGCATTTTTTTCCTCAAATAATTTTTACTTACACTGTTGAATAATTCCTATCCAGCAGGCCAAGCAAATTCTTTAAATGCCAGAAAGCAACCCACAGACACATTCAAAAGGAGCTAGAAAGATTTCTAGAGAAGGTGAAGTTCTGACACATCACTTAAAAGCAGTATAGCAGAGTAGTTAAGAATTTGGATTCTAGGATCAGACTCTGAGCTCAGATCAGTTACAGGCAGTGTGTACTTGGACAAAGGAAATGCTTATATTTTTATTTTATTCTTTTCTGTAGAGAGTTCATGAGGTCAGCAAAGATGTGTTATTTCCTGTTATATCTGAAGCATCTAACATAATACATATTTGGAGCTTGATGAGCATTTGCAGAATGTATTAGATTAATGAACTAAGGACTGGGCTGCTTCACAATATTCTTAGAAAATTGTGGATTAATTTGATCCTCAAAAAAGATACCCTAGAGGGTCCTCACATGGATGATTGGAAAAGGGAAAGATGGCTCTCCAGGGTCTTCTGCAAATCCCACTGGCAGTTTTCTAAGTATTTGCTTCACCAGGATTTAGAAGAAAATTCTATTCAGAAGCACAGTAGTTACAGATGCAGAATTATTGCAGAAGAAATTGTGTGCCCTAGCAGAGGACAACACAGTGGTCTCTTTCAAGCCAAGTTGCTTAGGGAAGTACAAATCTCTCACACAGAAACAGAATTACATTATCCTCAGTCTCACATAAACTTAAGTATAAGCCAAGGCTGCCCAAAACCCTCTGCTGACCTATTCCTTTCAACGATGGAGAACGGCGTTCAATGTGCCCACAATGCTGATGTAATATAACGTGCAATTGACTTCCAGTATTCAAAGGGACTCCAGCTTTCAGCCCTGTGAATGAACTAGGTTGGAGAGACCTGCAAAACAAACCCAACGCTATTATGCTGTGGCTGATATAAAAAGTGAACTTGGGATTTTGACCAATTAATGCTGTAGCTGTGCCAAAACCTCTAATACCAAATAAGTCTTACGCCAATAATCAGACAATGCTGTTTGGTTTCCTTTAATTCTACTCTTTAAGCTACTGTTTATTTTTTTTTCCTCCAAGTTGGATTAAAGAAAATAACCAGCCCTGTTATTTGTTACCAAATCTGTATTTTGGCTGTGTAATGACTTTGAGAAATGGTTGCCTGAAAATATAGATGCTCAGTTTTAAATAGGAGAGCCAACATACTCTTAGGGATCCACTTATACAAAGAGCAATGTTGGGTCATAAACTTAAGAAAAAGTCTCATCAAGCAGTCAAGAGACCTAGGTCTGAGTCCTTGTACTGTCATTATCCAGCTAGAGGGCTTTAGGAAGTTCATTATCCTTTTTGGAGCTTTGATTCTCTCATGGGAAAAATGAAAAGGCTGTACTACCTGATCTCTAAATTGACCAGGTTATTGCTACTGCTTCCTCCAAGCCATTATTATAAACTCTCATTCACTGAAGGGACATTTGATTTATGCTCTAAAAATAATTTTCCAGAGAACTCGACATTTCATCTTCATGCTCATTTCTGAAGTAACACAACTTTAAGAATGGTATTACTGCTGTCTTCCCCAAAGACAAGGTAGTCAGTAAGTACCTGGAGAAAGAAAACCAAATATGTGTTAAGTAGGAGACCAGGAAAGAAACTGCCTAATGTACTGGGGCTATAAAGTGATCTTTCAAGGTTAAGTCCAGTGCCTCCTAATTAGTTCCTCAGCAATTTACCCCCTGCTGTACAGGATCTTCCCTCTGAAAAGGAGCTGCAGAAATGCAGAAATGCCAAAGACACTGGGTTTCCAGTCCCAGGCCTGCCACTCGCTAGCGGTGCTCTCATCTGAAAAGAGAGCATGAGACCTAACTTACTGGGTTGCTGTGAGGGCTGGAAACCACATTTTATAGAAAAGTAATTAGCTCACAATAGATGACCAGTACATCTGAATTTAAAATGAGTGAACTCTGTTCCCATTACCACTTGTAAACCGTAACTTGTACTGTAAGTTTCTGGAAGCATTGGTCTAATTGGAGGAGGAGGGAAAAAGTTAAATCTCTGTCCCACAGCCCTTTTTTTTTTTTTTTTTTTTTTTTTTTTTTTTTAGCGGGCCTCTCACTGCGCCACCAGGGAAGCCCCCACAGCCCTTTTTTAAATAATACCAAAGAATTTTTGGTCCCAGCTTGTATTGGGCAATTCTGTAGTGGTGGTGAGACTGGGAGGGGAGAATAATTTTTGACAACTGAAGTCCTAAAATTAAATTTCAAGAAATGCTAGGCTAGGAGTGTTTCACTAGATTTTCTTGTAAGCAGTATAAATGATGTTCCTAGATGTACAGAATATCAATCTAGGATTTGTGGCAATAAAAATAAGTTTTAAAATTCTAATAATACTTCTGATGAGACGCTGGTGAATCTCAAATAAGCCATTCTACACCCTATCACATACTACTGTAGATTTGCACTAGAGTAAAGAAAACTTTCTCCATATTTTCGGATCTTGATTTCTTCTAAGATCATTTATTATACAGTATCTGTAGTCTTCATGAACTGTTTCTTTAAGTTCTGGTAGACTTTTCTTATTGTAAGTAATAGTTTGTGTGTAAGCAATGTTTTGACGTATTTATTTTGTAACTTAGAGAATAGTAACAATCTTTAATCTAATCATCAAAAGCTTACAGGTCCTTTCATTTCTGTTCAAAGGATTATTAGATCTTTTTCAATGACCCAGGTGAGGACAAAGCGGCATGCTTATCGAATTAGAAGCTGGGGTAGAGCAGAAGGCTGTAGACCTCCAGTGTGTCTGTCAAAAAAAAAAAAAAAGAAGTAGCCACAGATGAGACCAATGGTGAGCAATTCTTAGTTACAGCAGTTGTTGATTTCTATGAGTGCCAATATAGGGTGGTTAGAATAGGTTGACAGAATACAAAGTCTAGGAATACAGAAATAAGCAATATTCAGAAATGGAGATGGGCAATCGGTAATTGACAGCTCTGGTTCATGTGACAACTATTCTGACACCTCAAAGACACATAGGGCTAACTTCCTGTGTTATGATAAGTTGATAACCAAATGGTTCAATGGAAATCATGATTGAGAGCTCAGGTTCCATAGACTCTATGGATTCAGACTTGTCTGAGTATGCTTTAAAAAATTGTTGAAGTGAGCTCACTAAAGCTATATGTGGGGCTTCCCTGGTGGTGCAGTGGTTAAGAATCCACCTGCCAATGCAGGGGACATAGGTTTGAGCCCTGGCCTGGGAAAATCCCACATGCAGTGGAACAACTAAGCCCGTATGCCACAATTACTGAGCCTGAGCTCTAGAGCCCCTGAGCCACAACTACTGAACCCATGTGACACAACTACTGAAGCCTGTACACCTAGAGCCTGTGCTCCGCAACAGGAGAAGCCACCTCAATGAGAAGCAGCAATGAAGAGTAGCCCCCTCTAGCCACACCTAGAGAAAGCCCACGTGCAGCAATGAAGGCCCAAAGCAGTCATTAATATAAATATATATATATATGTTTTTAAAGTATATGTGTATCGATAATCAAGGGACCTTATGGGAAGTTATCCTAAGGAAGGAGAGTCAAAAGCACACATTTGACTCACTGTCAGTAAATTATGATTGAAGCAGAGAGCCAGTTTTAAAATTGAATGATGCATTCTATTCAAGTTGGTCCTCAAGATATCAATAGTTCTGTGACTTGTTCCTCAGTGTTTTGAGAAGTCTGTCAACAACAACAAAAAAAGAAGTTTAGAATGAAAGGTTCAGCACACAGAAATCTCTACAGGGATTGGAAGTATATGGCAGCAGGACTTTTGAGTGTGCTAATCAAGTGAAAAGAGATCATTTTTCCCAATTCAGTACAAGAGAATAGAAGCAATAAATTGAAAAGTACATCATTCTTTAGAATAGAAGAAAGACAGAAGATCTTCTATGTATAGGTAACAACATTTCCCAGGGAGCTTGGAAAGGATTAGCCACATGCCAACATTGGAAGCAAAATGGTAATACTGGGGACAACACCAGTGGACTGAGATAGACTTATGCTCTAGCATATGAGAATAGGATGGGTGAATCAAGTCTTTTTTCATTGTAAGTGGTAGACATCCATTCAGACAAGTACAAGGAAAAGGAGGAACACATTGGCAGGTGCAGGGATAACTCATGAAACTTAAATGAGGAAGTGCCAACAACATTTACTGGATTGAGAAAATAAAAGAGTTCAGAAGACAGTTTTCCTGCTTTTACATTTCTTCTTCTCACTATACTATGCTTTCATTCTCTCTGCAAATTGACCATTTTTGTTTCGCCAAGAGTGTTGTGGAAAATGAGCACCACCTTGCTGTTTCAAAATCTAGCTCCAGAGTCATTAATCTACCAGCATCCCAGTGACCCAAATAAAAATTCTTATGAGGGAAAATCTAACTGTGAGTGTAGATAGTCCAACAAAAATCCGCCATACAGATATTTCCTAAACTGGTTTCTTCTAGTACTAGTTCAGAGAAAATGAGGGAGGGAAAGAATTGGAGGTTTTGCAATTCTGTGGTCAGTGTCTGAGACTGAACACTAATTAATGTGACACTCTTATGTTTTCTAGAATGATGATGCCTCAGAAACATACCACAGAGCTGAGGTCCAGAAGAGGTAGAAAGATCATTAATTTTTTTTCTTTTTTTATTGTCATAAGTCAAAAAGAAACTTGATACCAGTCTTGAAAAAGTTTGATTACTATTTACATATTAAAAGGTTAAAGAAAGGAATGATTATCAGATTTAACATTAAAGAATCATGCCATGGTCCACTTGTGTGCAAGTCATGCATAATCAAGGCATTGTTCTATAGACACTCAACCACCCCTCCCATACTTTAGATACAAGCTTCACTGTATATTTTTATGTCAAACATTATAAATGTAATAGACCAAGAGATTTTCTATCATGGTCATCACCATAGTGGCAAGAAAAAATTCACATTTTAAGTGTCAGAGAATTTGTATTACACAGCTACTCCATAAAATAGAGTTAATTTTGCCAGATTTACTTTTCATTTGAATTAAGTTAAGGTAGAAATGATGAAATTATCCTCAAATCATGGAACACTATGCTGGAAGTGACTTGAAAGATATCGTCAAGTGATTGCCAAACATATTCAAATATGAGGACCTCTTTCAATGATCAAAGTAAAAAAATCTTATGGATGAGCAGTTGCTCAGTGTAATTGATTGACAAACTACATTATGAGAAATAGCTACTATAATTGAGAAATGCTTTTTGAAAATTTTTATTGCATTAAATGCACTTCACTTTAGTATATTAAATACATTTTATTATATTAAATACACTGTGTGTTTTGCTTAAGTGAGTAAATCATTAGACCATTTATAAATAAAACTTGGAATTGAAACCTTTTAAAAGTAACTCTGCATCTTTCAGGAACACATGTACACAGATTAGTAATCACTGTTGTTTCACACAACTCATTTTATGGGTGAAGGAACTAGAGTAAAGAAAACTGAATGAGCTGCTTATATATTTTGGAGATTAATAATTTGTCAGTTGTTTCATTTGCAAATATTTTCTCCCATTCTGAGGGTTGTCTTTTCGTCTTGTTTATGGTTTCCTTTGCTATGCAAAAGCTTTGACGTTTCATTAGATCACATTTGTTTATTTTTGTTTTTATTTCCATTTCTCTAGGAGGTGGGTCAAAAGGATCTTGCTGTTATTTGTGTCATAGAATGTTCTGCCTATGTTTTCCTCTAAGTTTTATAGTGTCTGGCCTTACATTTAGGTCTTTAATCCATTTTGAGTTTATTTTTGTGTATGGTGTTAGGGACTGTTCTAATTTCATTCTTTTACATGTAGCTGTCCAGTTTTCCCACCACCACTTATTGAAGAGGCTGTCTTTTCTCCATTATATATTCTTGGTTCCTTTATCAAAAATAAGGGGACCATATGTGTGTGGGTTTATCTCTGGGCTTTCTATCCTGTTCCATTGATCTATATTTCTGTTTCTGTGCCAGGACCATACAGTGTTGGTTACTGTAGCTTTGTAGTATACTCTGAAGTCAGGGAGTCTGATTCTTCCAGCTCCAGTTTTCTTTCTCAAGATTGCTTTTGCTATTTGGGGTCTTTTTTGTTTCTATACAAAGTGAATTTTTTTTGTTCTAGTTCTGTGAAAAATGTCATTGGTAGTTGGATAGGGATTGCATTGAATCTGTAGATTGATTTGGGTAGTATTGTCATTTTCACAATGTTGATTCCTCCAATCCAAGAACATGGTATATCTCTCTACCTGTTTGTATCATTTTTAATTTCTTTCATCAGTCTCTTATAGTTTTCTGCATACAGGTCTTTGTCTCCTTAAATATCAAAAATCAAACAATCCAATCCAAAAATGGGCAGAAGACCTAAATAGATATTTCTCCAAAGAAGATATACGGATTGCCGGGCTTCCCTGGTGGCGCAACGAGGGGCTTCCCTGGTGGTGCAGTGGTTGAGAGTCCACCTGCTGATGCAAGGGACTTGGGTTCGTGCCCCGGTCCAGGAGGATCCCACATGCCGTGGAATGGCTAGGTCCGTGAGCCTTGGCCACTGAGCCTGCACGTCCGGAGCCTGTACTACTGGATATATACCCTAAGAAAACCATAATTCAAAAACAGTCATGTACCACAATGTTCATTGCAGCTCTATTTACAATAGCCAGGACATGGAAGCAACCTAAGTGTCCACTGACAGATGAATGGATAAAGAAAATGTGAAACATATATACAATGTAACATTAGCATAAAAGGAAATGAAATTGAGTTATTTGTAGTGAGGTGGATGGACCTAGATTCTGTCATACAGAGTGAAGTAAGTCAGAAAGAGAAAAACAAATACCGTATGCTAACACATATGTATGGAATCTAAGAAAAAAAATGGTTCTGAAAAACCTAGAGGCAGGACAGGAATAAAAACACAGATGTAGAAGATGGACTTCAGGACACGGGGAGGGGGAAGGGTAAGCTGGGACGAATTGAGAGAGTGGCATGGACATATATAACTACCAAATATAAAATAGGTAGCTACTGGTAAGCAGCCGCATAGCACAGGGAGATCAGCTCAGTGCTTTGTGACCACCTAGAGGGGTGGGATAGGTAGTGGGGGAGGGAGACTCATGAGGGAGGAGATATGGTGATATATGTATATGTATAGCTGATTCACTTTGTTATACAGCAGAAACTAACACATCATTGTAAAGCATTATACTCCAATAAAGATGTTAAAAAAAAAAGATGAGAAATAAAAAGGGAACCCTTGTGCACTGTTGGTGGGAAGGTAAACTGGTGCAACCACTATGGAAAGCAGTATGGAGCTTCCTCAAAAAAATTAAAAATAAGTCTATCATATGATCCATCAATTCTACTTTCAGATATTTATCCAATGAAAATGAAAACAATAACTCAAAAAAACATGTGCACTCCTGTGTTCACAGCAGCATTATTTACAATAGCAAAGATATGGAAATAAACTAGATGTCCACTGATGGATAAATGGATAAAAAAGTTGTGGTAAACAGTGATATACTATTCAACCATAAAAGAGAATGAAATCTTGCCATTTGCCACACCATGAATGGACCTTGTGGGCATTATAAGTAAAATAAGTGCTGTGTGATCTCATTTACATGTGGATCCTAAAAATCATGAACAAAAACCAAAACCCTGCTCATAGATGCAGAGAACAGATTGGTGGCTGACAGAGGCAGGATTGGGGGGTATGGAAAATGTGTGAAGGAGGTCAAAAGGTACAAACTTCCAGTTATAGAAGAAAGAAATTATGGAGATATAATGTAAAGCATAGTGACTATAGTTAATAACACTGAATTGCATATCTGGAAGATGTTAAAAGAGTAGAAAAGTTCTCATCACCAGCAAAACAAATTTTGTAACTATGTATGATGACAGATGTCAACTAGACTTATTGCGGTGATCATTTCACCATGTATACAAATATCAAATCATTATTTGTACACATGAAACTAATATAATGTTATATATCAATTATACCTCAGTTAAAAAAAAGAAGGTGAACATCTGGTACCTTAAAAACAAAAAAGTAGAACTGAATGATTTTCCTAAGATCAAGAATTTAGATCATCAATGGAATTCAATTCAATATGAAAGATATCAGTGCAAGACTCTTCTGATTCAAACACCCACTTACTTAAATTCATTTTATCTTTAAAAATCACTATTTGGATTGCATTTAATAATAATAATAATAGTATAGTATCTCAAATACATATATTTCAAAGACCTCTAGCACAAATATATTTTTCCCACAATACAAAATAGCATAATCATTTTCCACTGAACAACATCATAGTACTCTGATAACAAAATTGTTACATTAATAAAACCTCAAACTTTAGAAATGTTATTTCTTCTACACTATATGGGGGCACTTTGAAAACTCTCAAAGCTTACTCCAAAGATGCAGCCTAACATTGTTGGAGTGTTTCAAATTATTTTTTCTTAGTTTATTTTTCTGGCTAGCAGATAACAATAAAAACATTTTATAAGGAATATAAGAAAGCAATAAAAATAATAAATACCCTTATCACTCCCCTAAAGAGGTGAATGGGTAGCTGAGAAGGCAAAAGTGTTTTCCATTGAGACCTAAGTTTCATGTCAGTTTCTAAAAGAGAGATCAATAACCACACTTTGAACAAATATACTTTGTTTGCTCCTCCAAACTATACCTATCCTCAAATGAAACTCCACAGTTACAATATCTACAGCCTCTGCTTGGAGAAAAGAAATGCTTCTGCCCAAAGTAATTTTTTTCCTAGTATTTACTGCCAAGGCACCTACACACAGATAAAATATAACTATGATACATATTTACTTTATTAATAGAAATAATTGCCTAAATATGGTAGTTAGAAGGAATTTCTTTCCTCCTTTAAAAATGAAAATCAACATTGGGATTTCCCAGGTGGTGCAGTGGTTAAGAATTCTCCTGCTAACTCAGGGGACACGGGTTCGAGCCCAGGTCCAGGAAGATCCCACATGCCATGGGGCAACTAAGTCCGTGTACCACAACTACTGAACCTGCACTCTAGAGTCCGTAAGCTTCAACTACTGAGCCCACGTGCGACAGCGACTGAAACCCACATACCTAGAACCTGTGCTCTGCAACAAGAGAAGCTACAACAGTGAGAAGCCCATGCACCATAACGAAGAGTAGCCCCTGCTCGCCACAACTAGAGAAAGTCCACGCGCAGCAACCAAGACCCAACACAGGCAAAAAATTAATTAATCAATTAATTTAAAAAATGAAAATCAACATCTGGCTCCAATATTTTAAACTCTATTTTGCTATTTGAACCAATTTTGCAAAAGTGCACATCATCAGAGTCATTCACTTCAGCCATTTGGTGAGCTGCGTTCATCTCTGCAGCTCTTTTAAAAGATAAGCTGCATTTAATGGCCATGCTAAATATTATAGAGCCTTTAGACGTCTGAAGGACAGCATGGTGAGGCTCCACTAGATTGAACAAGGAATCCATGTCCTGTTTGTAAAGATTCTTGATGCATTCTTCATTACCATTCAAGTCACTCATTGAGTCCAAGTATAACTTATATTGATTCTATGTTTAGAAGGAGTCCGGGGATGAGACAAAAGTAATTAAGTAGTTTTTCAAAGGATAACCACTGTCACCTAAAATCGTTAGAAGAAGAATAAAATATATACCATCCTCTACCATATGAAAACTAATTTGTAACTGATTAAAGAGTCAGCTTCCTGAAATATTAAAACTTGGAAAATTGGGAGAATTTGGAAATGTATACTAACTGAAACTGTTTTTATGAATGTCTGTATATAGTCATGATTTGGTGTGAATTCACAGCTGTCTTAGATATCAGCTATGATCCAGGAATAGCTGCTGTTCTGTGCCACATCCTTGAAAATGTGTACTTTAAAAATTAATGTCCTACAAATTTTTAGAAAAGCAAAACCTATGAGACTGAACCAGGAAGAAATAGAAAATATAAAGAGACAAATCACAAGCACTGAAATTGAAACTGTGATTAAAAATCATCCAACAAACAAAAGCCCAGGACCAAATGGCTTTATAGGCGAATTCTATCAAACATTTAGAGAAGAGCTAACACCTATCCTACTCAAATTCTTCCAAAATATAGCAGAGGGAGAAACTCCCAAACTCATTCTACAAGAACACCATCACCCTGATACCAAAACCAGACAAAGATGTCACAAAGAAAGGAAACTACAGGCCAATATCACTGATGAACATAGATGCAAAAATCCTTAACAAAATACTAGCAAACAGAATCCAACAGCACATTAAAAGGATCATACAACATGATCAAGTGGAGTTTATTCCAGGAATGCAAGGATTCTTCAATTTATGCAAATCAATCAATGTGATAAACCATCTTAACAAATTGAAGGAGAAAAACCATATGATAATCTCAATAGATTGAGAAAAAGCTTTTGACAAAATTCAACACCCATTTATGATAAAAACCCTACAGAAAGTAGGCACAAAAGGAACATACCTCAACATAATAAAGGCCATATATGACACACCCACAACCAATATCATTCTCAATCGTGAAAAACTGAAACCATTTCCAGTAATATCAGGAACAAGACAAGGTTGCCAACTCTCACCACTCTTATTCAACATAATTTTGGAAGTTTTAGCCACAGCAATCAGAGAAGAAAAAGAAATAAAAGGAATCCACATCAGAAAAGAAGAAGTAAATCTGTCAATGTTTACAGATGACATGATACTATACCTAGAGAATCCTAAAGACTCTACCAGAAAACTACTAGAGCTAATCAATGGATTTGATAAAGTAGCAGGATACAAAATTAATGCACAGAAATCTCTTGCATTCCTATACATTAATAATGACAAATCTGAAAAGGAAATTAAGGAAACACTCCCATTTACCACTGCAACAAAAAGAATAAAATACCTAGGAATAAACCTACCTGTGGAGACAAAAGACCTGCATGCAGAAAACTATAAGACACTGATGAAAGAAATTAAAGATGATACAAACAGATGGAGAGATATACCATGTTCTTGGATTGGAAGAATCAACATTGTGAAAATGATTATACCACCCAAAGCAATCTACAGATTCAATGCAATCCCTATCAAACTACCACTGGCATTTTTTACAGAACTAGAACAAAAAATTTCACAATTTGTATGGAAACACAAAAGACCCTGAATAACCAAAGCAATCTTGAGAAAGAAAAATGGAGCTGGAAGAATCAGACTCCCTGACTTCAGAGTATACTACAAAGCTACAGTAATCAAGACAGTATGGTACTGGCACAATAACAGAAATATAGATCAATGGAACAGGATAGAAAGCCCGGAGATAAATCCATGCACATATGGTCATCTTATTTTTGATAAAGGAGCCAAGAATATACAATGGAGAAAAGACAGCCTCTTCAATAAGTGGTGGTGGGAAAACTGGACAACTACATGTAAAAGAATGAAATTAGAACACTCCCTAACACCATACACAAAAAATAATCTCAAAATGGACTAAAGACCTAAATATAAGATCAGACACTATAAAATTCTCAGAGGAAAACATAGGTAGAACATTCTATGACATAAATCACAGCAAGATCCTTTTGACCCACCTCCTAGAGAGATGGAAATAAAAACAAAAATAAACAAATGGGACCTAATGGAACTTAAAACTTTTGCACAGCAAAGAAACAATAAACAAGATGAAAACACAACCCTCAGAATGGGAGAAAATTTTTGCAAATGAATCAATGGACAAAGGATTAATCTCCAAAATATACAAGCAGCTCATGCAGCTCAATATCAAAAAAACAAACAACCCAATCAAAAAATGGGCAGAAGACCTAAACAGACATTTCTCCAAAGAAGATATACAGATTGCCAACAGACACCTGAAAAGATGCTCAGCATCACTAATCATTAGAGAAATGCAAATCAAAACTACAATGAGGTATCACTTCACACCACTCAGAATGGCCATCATCGAAAAATCTACAAACAATAAACGCTGGAGAGGGTGTGGAGAAAAGGGAACTGTCTTGCACTGTTGGTCAGAATGTAAATTTGTACAGCCACTATGGAGAAAAGTCTGGGGTTCCCTAAAATCTAAAAATAGAACTACCATATGAGCCAGCAATCCCACTACTGGCCATATACCCTAAGAAAAACATAATTTAAAAACAGTCATGTACCACAATGTTCATTGCAGCTCTATTTACAATAGCCAGGACATGGAAGCAACCTAAGTGTCCATCTAAAGATGAATGGATAAAGAAGATGTGGTACATATATACAATGGAATATTACTCAGCCACAAAAAGAAATGAAATTGAGTTATTTGTAGTGAGGTGGATGGACCTAGAGTCTGTCATACAGAGTGAAGTAAATATACCTGATTCACTTTGTTATAAAGAAGAAACTAACACACCATAGTAAAGCAATTCTACTACAATAAAGATGTTTAAAAATATTAATGTCCTATATAAATACACTATGCACTTTGGGCATATTCCTATGGTAAGGCGTTGCTTTGTGGGCAACTGATGTTAATTTTTAAGGATTCAAATAAGGCTGACTCAGGGGACCAAGCAAAGAAAACAATTAACTGTGCCCTAAAGAAACAGTGAGGTGGGCAGTATCTGTTTTAAATAGAAAGTTCACATGTGACCCCTGACTCTGGTACTTTAATTCAAGTAATTGACATGCTATGAATGTGAAAATAAAATGTGAAAACAGGAGCAGTAATAATTTACAAGCTGTTAAAAATGTGTAGAGTCAGGTAAATTAAAAATTATCCATCTTCTGTAGTACTACAAGAGAACCCATCTGACCCAGAAGCAAATCTGCTCAGAGCAAGTCACATGTCACATGTGACTCTTTAGCAAAATAAGTATGCTTAGCTTTCTCTAAGTGGTAAGGGTTCAAGTATTTCCTTTCCTCAGGTGTGAGAAGTAATTTACAAGACTGATAACATACATTTTTTTTACAAAAGAGGAAGGTGGGTCTTTATCTAATCAAGACTGAAGGCAAGCTTCCTATTTAGTCGATCTATTCCTGCTTTATCTCAAGAATCTTATACTGAAAAAATTTCTTAAATCATTAGTTCAGTGATTTTCAATCTGTCATTTTTGGATATGTATCCAAAGAGACCATGGAAGCAAGGATAGGAAAGTAGAGGTAGTTAGAATTGGTAACTGCATTGTGATTCAAACAAGAACAGTCACCCTAACTGTGTGGGCTTCTATGCAAGATAATAAACAATGCAGATGCAAACACAAGTTTGAAAATCCATTTTTATTATCTTATTATGGATGAAACCTCACAATTGTAGAAGAAAGAAGATGCACAAGGTCTATTAATTTATTAGAAATAGGATCAGGAACAGCTTCTCTTCCCAGGTCATATAGATAACCGAGATAGTGTAAGGTATGTATGTTACCTTTCATGGCCCTAATAGTCTGCATGTGCAGACTTGTTCTGTTAACCCCTAGTGAAACTGCAGGACACGTTTTGGGACTCAATAGAGCACTGGTCCTTCTGTCTCGGTGCAGAAAGAATTCAACGAGAGGCAGAGTGACGGGTAAGAGTTTATTAGTATAGGATGCTTGTGAGAGATACAAGCAGGCAGGCAAGGGAGTGCCACCCCAAGAACTTAGTGGGCTACATTTTTATAATCATAGGGAAACTGGTGAGAAGGAGAAGACCATCTTCTTCCTCATTCTTGAGTAGACGTCAAGCTTCCATCATCAGCTCCTCCTCCACATCAGGCAGGGGAGTTTTCTTGTCCCTACATGGTCAAGCCAGCACTGTCATGGTGCTGTGGAAATGAGCAAAAAGGTAGGAACGTATACCAAAATATGGTAAATCATCTCAGGTTTCAGTATACTGTCACCTTTCCCCTAGATTTCTTCTCTTAGTACATGCAGAAAAAACCCTTTCTCAAGGATCATTAACTTGCTGACTTCAATGGGCAGGATGTAGGTCTTATTCCACAATTGTTTTATTGTTTTGGGGCACGTCTTGTGCTTCTTTTGCATGGTTTTGTTGCCAAGCAAGTTAGCTTGGGTTTTTTGCTAAGCAAGTCTGTTTGAGTGATCATTAACTTCCAGGGGTCTCCCACATATTTTTCTCTATTTATGATCCCTTAGTGAAGTTAACTATTTAATCATCTACTTTATCACTTTACTCTGTCCTTATCACTAGGGCATAGTGATTTCTACCCAAATTATCCTATTTCTCACAGTTTTCTTTGTTTTATTTTAAATTTTGTTCTAGGAACAATTTCAATCTCATATTCTGATTTATGACTGAATTACGATTTTTTTTTTTTTTTTTTTTTTGTGGTACGCGGGCCTCTCACTGTTGTGGCCTCTTCCGTTGTGGAGCACAGGCTCTGGATGTGCAGGCTCAGCGGCCACGGCTCACAGGCCCAGCTGCTCTGCGGCATGTGGAAACTTCCCAGACTGGGGCATGAACCTGCGTCCCCTGCATTGGCAGGCGGACTCTCAACCATTACGCCACCAGGGAAGCCCCTATGATTTATATTTTAAGTCAATAATTTCATAACTCTCCTATGCCTCTTTCATGTTATGCTGATAGTATAATAATCTAAATAAGAAATTGATATGCTTCAATGTTGGAGAGTGTGAGCACTTACTTGGAAAGCATTTGCACACTTTCTCCTAAGAGTCCTCTGAAAATGGCCTAACACTTCTTAGGGAAATCACCCTGCTCCAGGCTCCTACCCCACTTTTGAAGTCTCAAAATACCATCACATTAACATTAAATCTATCTTTCCAGTATGGATTCACATTAACCAAACTCAAATGAAAAACAAATTTTCTGGAGTTTAAACAATTCAGTCTACATGGCCAGCATATATGTTTTTCACATGCAGACTCATATTGAGGTAGGAGGTAGATGGGCCCCAGACTGAGCAGCTGGAGCTTGTCTCCTGCTGACATTTCAAGGAAAAGATAAAGGCAGGAACAGAGAGGAGATGAGCTCTGCTTGAGTAAAAAGATAAGACGACCACATTTTTCATTTTTAGGTCAATGAGACCTCCCGGACTATACATGCACAGAAAGGTTCTTCAGGGGTCAAAATAGGGAGGGGGCACTAGCCCGTAGTATGTCCTGCCAACCTCCCAGAGACTCTTGCACTGGAAAGCATCTTGGCTAAAAGATGTGTGCGTGCATTGGGAAGGGCCCTGAGTCAGACCAAATATGGGCACAAAGCTAGATGAAGCAAGATGATTGGTTAGAGGGAACCTGGAAGACTGCCCTCGTATAAGCAATTTAAGCCACCCCAAAAACACAACTCTCTCTGAGCCTGCACGTATGTTTTTCCACATGTACTTTGTTTCAAATAAATGGATTACCTGATTCTCTACTTTTGCCTTTTTGATGAATTCTTTCTTCAAATAAGACAAGAACCAAGGTCCTGCATCAAGCCTGTGGGCCTTTATGGTCTAATGGTTAGGATTCAGCACTCTCACCTCCGCAGCCTGGATTCAGTCCCTGGTCGGGGAACTAAGACCCTGCCTCAAGCTGCCACATCCCATGCCCCCCACCCCAATCAATAGGAGAGTTCTAATTGTAATTAGTTTGTCATTTTATTAATCTAAATAAGGAGAAATATATTGCCTTGAGTGTAGACTCAAATCTTTTTTGTATTCTGTGAAATGTGGTTGCAAAGATGCCACCCTACAGATACAGGCCTATGAATCTTTGTTCATATCTTACTTGTTACAGTATAATATTAGGGAATTTTATCTCTGTATTCATCTTGTCTACCAGACAGTGCAGTAGCAGAGACTGGGTCATATCATCTCCTCACCCACAGACCTAACACAGTTTTGCAACCACAGATTGTGTTCAGTACATGTCACTGAATGAGGTAATGGTAGAAAAGTTGATCTGAAACTTAGAATGGTTAGAAATGAAGGGGATGTCAGATTGAGTGAGAGTGGAATGGTGAGAGATTTAAAAATCATATGCTTATCCTGCATTACAGGACATAACTAAGAATTCCTGAGTCTAAGGCAAAAAAATCATTCTTCAGTCATATTTACTCCATACCCACAGTCCAAATCTAGAGCACAGTATCTGCAGCATTTTTACATTAGAGGATGTGCTCTAAGTCTCTTTTTTATGCACCTACATATCTATTCCCTGCTGTATAGCACCAGCACTTCAGGTTGGGTTCAGCCAATAGAGAGCAAAAACAGGTGATTCGAGGAAGGGAGAAGAGTGAGGTCATTGTACTTATTCCTGAGCTTCCTGATGAGGGAGGGGGTGGGGAGGATTCCATGGGCTGGCTGTGCCTCATGGCCAAAGGTCTCCATTCCTATCAGGCCACCCACTACACATACTTCACTGTTTCCAGGTTCTAGCAAATATACTCATTTCTATTCAGGGGTAACATCAACCTTCCTTTACAGGTTCCAGGATTCTCTGTTACCTGCACACACATTTTCAAATAGATTATTTTAAAACACTCTTCAAAGTACTCAGTTTGTATATGCCATCAGTCTCCTGCTAGGACCCTGATCCATTGAAGGGTCAAGAAAATAATTACACAAAAAGTCTCACATGCAGGCAATGGTCATCACAACTCTGGCCATTTCCTTAGTATGACCCACTGAAGGTTTGGGGAATTGTTATGCCATGTATAATATTTTATACTTTTCGGTACTGTGACCCATATTCTCAATATTTAACATTGAAATTTGGAGAAGTGGGACCCACTGAAGATGAATTATGAGTTTGTTAGGGATAACATCCAGGGATTACTTTAAAATATAACCACTAAGGCCTGGAAATATTTGACAAAGGTTAAGGATATCTTCATAAGGAATTACAATTTAAAAAGTAACTTTTTTCCTTCAAGGTAAATTAGGTCACAAAAATCACTAAATCAGTCAGCCCACAATATCCCCTAAAACTGAAATTGTCTTTTGCTCATTAAAGGCCCCTCTACAATGGCTAAAAAGAAGATGAGATTTTATAACTAGCATGAAAAGCTGTTCTTTTATTTTTTTGCTACCGACAGTAATTAAACTTTGGTAAAGTCAGAAGTCAATGTAATCCTTAAGATCATTTTATTCATATTTTTGCAATAATTAAATACATAAACATTAAATACAACCACAGACCAATTAGAGTTATTTTATGTGATGGTGTTTTAAGTTTTAAAAAAATACATCTCATTTGGCACTATATTAAAACAGAGGGAAATTAGGTATTGTTTCTTCTGAGAAATCTTTGACTTTCTCTAGTCTCTGCAAGGCAAATTGGCATCAATGTGCGGATTCTGTTGTATCTTACGGGGCCCACTATTGTCCCAAATTCTGGCATGTGTTTTTGGCAAGATTTTTTTGCCACTCTTGCAACAACTGCAATCTAGAGAGTAAAAGGATACTTGCTTAGAGCACTGAAATTGCTAATCCTGTGATCTCAGCACCAGAGTTTTACCCTCAATAGAGCAATCTCATGGTTTTTTTTCCTCCCTCCTGTGGAAAGATGGAAAAGACAAATCTAAATATATGGTATACAGATGGAGTAAAAGCAGATGGAAAATTTCAAACAGTTAAATAATAAGAATTCAAAATGTGCAGTTAAAAACAAATTATTTTAGGTCCACTGCATTCAAGGAAGGATAAAAGAGATACCATGAAATTCTGTCCTCCCCAAAACCTATAGCAAATATGCATGTGTAACATATTTCTTCCAATTCTTACATTTATAAGGCCCACAATTCACAGTGAAGAAAGATTTGATATATTTTTCTAGTAGAAAAAAAGTGAGACCTTAATTTTCAAACATGAAAAGATGACTGTAAATACAAGTAACTCAAGTCCTCTATAGAAAAAATAAAGTTTGCTGTATTTCATTACGTTTGATGTAGAATTTTATCAACTTTTGAATCACATGTCTGATGAAACCAAAGAAAATTATAAGATTCTTATGAAAAAAAAATGTATGTTGAACATTATCTTCTGGAGAAATGGCAAAGTTTTTTCCTATCTAGCCTATTCACTGAAACTCTCTCACTGTTTCCTTAAGAGAAAGAAAGAAAGAAAGAGAGAGAGAGAGAGAAAGAAAGAAAAGAAAGAAAGAAAAAGGAAGGAAGGAAGGAAGAAAGAAAGAAAGAAAGAAAGAAAGAAAGAAAGAAAGAAAGAAAAAGGAAAGAGAGAGAGAGGGATATTGTCTCTTTAATAAAGTGAGTGAGTTTTGAAGAAAAAAAAATTCCCTAATATAGCTTAACAACAAGCATGGCTAGAGTGAGCAAGTATGACTGGCCAAGCACTTTCCTGGGCAGTAGTTTTGCTAGATACTAGTTACCTGTGTCAATTAGCGAGGTTTTCATTAGAAAGACCATGAAGTGATATAACAAAATTCTTCCATTCATTTAATATTTCATCACCATAGGATTGGCAATAATGATGTGGGTATCCTCTATTCCAATCTGGCACAAACCCATCAAAAGGCACTTGACAAAGTGAACAGCCAGTGACCTCAAAAATTCAAAAGGAAAAAGATAAAGTTTATTATATATTTTGCATTGCATTATAGTCAAAATTTTCCAGGGAAAATGAATTTTGGCTGTAACTTTATCTATTTTCTTTTCCATCTCACACCATGACACAAATACCAAAAAATGTTTAGGCTCTCCTCCTGCTGAATTAATTTCTTTACCTATTGCACTTTTGCTCAGAAAAAGATTAATAATCATGTTTTCAAAGCGATGCTGCCCACTGTGAAATTTGTTCCTCTGCCATTTCTAAAAAAAAATGCATGCCACAGTAAAGCTTCTTGCCTGGCTTACAGCTAATCCAGAAAATAACTATCCTGACACTATAATTCTTGCCTGTGAAAAAGAAATGGATGGAAAGGATTTGGTTTTAATGCACAGTTAAATGCATTAACAGTACTAGTAAAACCTGACAGAATTTAAAATATAATTACACCTGAAGTGCATTCAAGATGAAAACTTCTCATAGATTCTATTCTAAGCCACACAGAAAGGCAGCTGAATAATAAATAACGAATTTGAGGCACAAAATCACACGTCTCAAAGAATCTTCAAGGTATCACATTCAACATCTAAGACAAACAAATACATTGTACATAAAAATAGTTTAGTACTGTCAACTTCAACTCATATTTCTAGGAACATAAAATAATCTAGTTTACTCTTAAGATCATTGGAAGTGTATAGAAAAATATTTTCCATAGTTGCAAAGAGAAGAATACTTAAGTATTGTGACTGAAAATGTTTTTCTTTATTCAAAGAGAGTGACATCATCTACAAATAATAAATGCTAATGCTAGAGAGGGTGTGGAGAAAGGGAATGTTCTTACACTGTTGGTGGGAATGTAAACTGGTGCAGCCACTCTGGAGAACAGTATGGAGGTTCCTTAAAAAACTAAAAATAAAGTTACCATATGATCTAGCAATCCCACTCCTGGACATCTATCCAGAGGAAACTCTAATACAAAAAGATACCTGCACCCCAATGTTCATTGCAGCACTATTTACAATAGCCAATACAGGCAAGCAACCTAAATGTCCATCAATGGATGAATCGATAAAGAAGATGTGGTACATATATACAATGGAGTACTACTCAGCCATTAAAAAGAGTGAAGTAATGCCATTTTCAGCAACACAGATGGGCCTAGAGATTGTCATACTAAGTGAAGTCAGTCAGACAAAAACAAATATCATATACCACTTATATGTGGAATCTAAAATATGATACAAATGAACTTATTTACAAAACAGATAAAGACTCACAGACATAGAAAACAAACATGGTTCCAAAGGGAAGGGGTAAATTAAGAGCTTGGGATTAGCAGATACAAAATACAATGTATAAAATAGGTAAAAAAAAAAAAAAAGTCCTACTCTATAGCACAAGGAACTATATTCAATATCTTGTAATAACCTATAATGAATATATATATATATACATATATATAACTGACTCCCTTTGCTGTACACTAGAAACTAATACAACATTGTAAATCTACTATACTTCAGTAAAAAAAGAAGAAAGTGACATCAGAATATATCCATTTTCATTAACTTGGCTTGAGGAAGCAATGCTTTCTTTGCCTGAGAAATGAAAGCTATAGTTAATTTGAACAAATAATATATGATTTTTTAATCCCTTTAAAATGACTCAGTTTTACTCATGGGAACATTTTGGTAATGAAAGATCAGAAATATGGTAAGATTTGTTTTAAAATGAGCAATCAAAATGGCAAAGCCAGCATCCCGTATGCTGACTCTGACAGCTCTGATTGCAAAGGCAGAGCCATAGACCCTTGAACAAAATCAAGAAGAAACTTTACTGATTGTTCAATACTTTTAGCACTGGTTCTTTTGAACACTCCTACTTGACACACTGAGGCCTTCTGGCTCTCGATTTTCCTACAATTACTTGGATCTACCTCTCTTTCTTGGTTCCTTGCAGATAACTTTTTTCCATTTATTGAAATCTTACATTTTCGCGGTTTTTAGGGAATCTATTCTTGGCCTTTTTTGTAACAGTCTGAAGTTACATTACATACATATTTGTCTATTTGACTATTACTATTTGATACATGAGCTTCGCCAGGGTAGGAACCTGGTCTTTTTTTCCACTATTACATCCTATGTCCCTAGGACAGTGCCTGGCATTTTCTATTGGCTCTTTTCCAGGCATTAGTACACTGCCAACCTCATAATCTATATCTTCATTTTAATCCTCTGTCTAAAACTCTAGAGCCATGTATCTAACCTCCAGTTGAATACCTCTACCTGGGAATCTTGTATTTGATTTAAACACACCACGTCCAAAGAGAACTTATTATGTTCCACATTCAGCCCCTCTTTCAACCTATTGTCTCAAAGTCTTCCCTTTTTCCTATATCTCCTTTGATTTTAATATCTACTCTAACACATAGGCCAGAAACCAGAGGTTATTGTAAAATCCTTTTGTATAATTCTCCTACAATCAGTTGTTCACTGAACTTTCTTCATTGTGTTATCCAAATATCTCTCAAAATTCTGATATCTTCTCCATTTACACTGCCATCACAACAGGTCAATCCTATTGTGGCTTGAAAGTCTGAATTATGGCTTTTCCAAAATAAGCTTTCTGCCTTGACTCTTCCTTTGTTCTATCCATTATCCACAGTGTTGTTTGAGTGATTTTTTCCCATTCTCTACTCTCCCTACATCTGACCTGGTGAGCTTAGTACCAGATATTTGATAGAAAAGGATTCAGAATTCTTTCCACCCCACTCACCTGTTCACTCCATAGTCTCCCCAACACTACCTTCACCAAGAATATCAAGTTGTGGGCTTCCCTGTTGGCGCAGTTGTTGAGAGTCTGCCTGCTGATGCAGGGGACGCGGGTTCGTGCCCCGGTCCAGGAAGATCCCACATGCCGCAGAGCGGCTGGGCCCGTGAGCCATGGCCACTGGGCCCGTGCGTCCGGAGCCTGTGCTCCGCAACGGGAGAGGCCACAACAGTGAGAGGCCCGTGTACGGCAAAAAAAAAAAAAAAAAAAAAAAAAAAATCAAGTTGCACTTGCAGTGTTCTTTGGGCCAGTAATTTTATCTAGAGTGGCAGAGTGAACAAAAATGGCTTTAAAATATATTCTGAAACATCTTTGAAATTAACCTATGAAATTTGCCTGTGTCATTTAAGTAAGGTACAAGAAATGTGCTTATTCTAACCTCTGCTTTAAAAAATAAGTAAAAGAACAATCCTTCTTACTGATGATCATTAATTAAACATTTTCCCCTGCTCTTCACTTAGACCCTTCATGGAAAAAGGGTTTCCCTAGCACCATGAGAATGCCAGTGCTCTGATAGTGTACAATCTCATCTTTAAATTGGCTGGTTCCAAACACCTGAGTGCATGACATAAGAACTTCGATAGAGTTTCCATTGGTATCATGTGTAAGGGTCCCTGACGAAGTGGTGGGTATCATGTGGCTTCTGTCCCACATTGTTATAAATGTCTGAAATCAACACCAACACAATTACTCATTTAATCAAGACCTGGATAGGTAACTCTGCCACAACCAAATGATTTAGTTGAGGCCATCACACCTATCTGAGAAGGAGTGCAAGTTAACATACAAAGTTTTGTTGCCCATCAATAGTCATGAGTTAACATGGACCATAAGGAGACCAAAAACACAGATACAAATTTACATCTACCCTGAAAAGAGCATGAAATCAAATCAGTATTATAAAGGTTAAATTTAATGGAAGAAAAGAATAAACATATTAAAATAATGAGAAAGAATAAACAAAGCCATTTTAGAAGACAATTTAGGAATTCTCCATGATTAGGAGATTCGGTCCTAAAAATGAACAAGAGTAGATGGAACAAAGGCAGTATTCAATGTATAAAAGCAAAAAATGTTTAATTAAAAACAAAATTTTGAGTTCATAGGAAGGAGAGAGTCACCAGGAAAAATGTAGAATGTGTGCATTTTTGCCAAGTTTATGAATTTCAATAATAAAGAAACATGAAAGGGATAAATTACTTATAAACGAACAAAAAATTAGATTGTTTTCAAATGTTTCTGTCACAAAAATAAATGTCAAAAACTGCGGAAAACCTCACAGAGATATGAGACAATAGTTATGATTGAAGAATACTGCATACTGTCAAGGTGACATTTTTAGGTAAAGACAGCAGAAGAATATCAGGTATAGAAGGGCTCAAAAAGCACACTACTCTCAAACATTTCCTGGAAAAAATAATAATTTGAGGACATGTCTTTCCTCAACATCATCTACCTAGAGATTCAAAGAAGGGACGTTCTGTATGTTGCCCTCCCCACAGGAACTGTGAAATTACAGCCTACAAGAACAGCTAATCTAGTTTAATTTACTTGGTCAGTCATTTGTGGAGAGCTGAATTTCAAATGATAAAAGTTCCTAATGAACTTGATTCTTCAAAGGACTCTCTGGTTGCACTTTTCATCTAGGTTTGGAGAAGCAGCCAGAGTGGATGACACAGAATAGTAACAAATAAGCTAAATGAAGGCAGGAAACACGTATGCTTTGCTCATTGCAACACCCTCAGTAGCTAGCACAGTGCCTGGTGCAGATAGATAAGTATTTTTGATTGAATGATATAAAGGCAAGGGGTGAAGGAAACAGTTGTACCTTCTAGCAGCAAGTTCTCTTTAGTAGAACTCAACAAACACATATTGGGTACCTATGTTAGGCACTGACTGGAGCTAAAAAGCCAATGACTGAGGATATAAGTACAGATAGAGTCCATGTTGCCCCTGTGCTGTTAGCTAATCTTTGGTTGGAAAGTTCACTGCATTGGTTACATTTTGAGTGGAAACTGGGATGTGCTCTTCAGTGCCAGGCTCCCCTGTTAGGAAGGATCTAAGTGTCACAACATTTTAAAGTGATTAAGTGGAGAGATTGGCTAGAATATTCATGCTTACCAACTTTTCCTGGATGGGAAGCTCTCTCCATTTTCTCTAGGATCAGGTCATAAGTTAGATTTGGGGCCAAGTGGAAGAGTGTACTAGCATAATGGTGTAATAATGTAACTCTAAATGTTATGGTTAGGCATTTGACACTTTCATGAGTCAACATGTGTGGTGGTGGCTTCCTTATCGAGTGTGTATATAATGTTTAGCTCCAGACTGGAAGGGCAGCCATCTATAGTATTCTTCCTTTGGATCTGATCTTATAAGAGTAGGGCCATTCACCTTTCTTCTTTTCTCAACAATGTAGTCAAATAGGGATGTGAAAACCGCTTGATATATTGGAGATATAAATCTCTCTAATATTTTGAGAAAATGATTATTTGGAAAAAGAGGCCTGCTGTTCTCATCAGGCCATGATAAAATCTTGAGAGTGGAAGTAATGTCATTGCCAGAAGGGTCAGCATTAGTGTGACTTGTGCCCATACAGCCATATATTCCCAACAGGTCAAGTACTATAGCACCTCTTATCAAGAGGCAATTAGATTGCTTTCCAAATAAATTCACCATAGAATGGTAGAAATGGAAACGTTTTTATTGTCTATGTAAAGAAGTTGGAAGCTTGGAAAAATATGTTATCATAATATAAATTGGCTGGGATTAAACAGAGTTCAAGAAGCAGTTTTATCAGTACCAAAATAGTGAATGGATATCAGATGATCTGGGAGGCATGTGGTATTGAGCAGCAGAAATTATGATGCAATATCAAAAGGTTTTCCAGATATACTTGTAAATCCAAAGTCCAGAGGTAATGGCAAGTTGAGAACCAAAGGAACGAGAAATATTCGAAAAGACAAAGAATTCAGTAGGGGAGCAGCCCATGTTAATTTTGCAGATGCTTCCTTTCAGGTTGGAGAGTTCTGCATTTAATGTGAGAGGTTTTACTTGAGGAAATGTTGATCTTGAGCCTGAATTCTGACTCTCAATTGGTAATAGTTAACAGAATACAAGAGAACGTTTTTCCAGAATTGACATGCTGGGTGTTTCTTCTTCCCAAGAATATATCAGAGCGTCAGATATAGGTAGGAGAGGAGCTTGGGTATTTTGAATCACTCTTTTCAGTGGTTCTCAGGCATCCATTGTCCCCACCTGCGTTTTAGAATCAGTGGTAGTGATTGGTCTGACTGTTGTAGATATTTCTTACTTCATTCTCATTAATGTGGGACAGTGTTTCTAAAGCTGTAGTTGGCACACACATGGGGTCATTCAGACATATTTTTAGGGCTCTAACATTCTTGCAAAATCTTACATTTTGTGTTTTTTTCATTTTTGATAGCTTAAAAGGTTAATATAAATATATACACAATGCCACTTCATAAAATACAACCATATAATTTCTGTGTCTGACTTTGTATTTATATTTAGGATTCATACTTAAAGGAAGGTCAAGTGATATCATAGGATGCTGTTGAAAGATTGAAGGTTTTATAACAATTCAAATAATGAAAATAAATTGTTTAATTAAGTTCTCATAGAGCATGTGAACATGTATGCTGGCCATTGGACCACATCTCTATCAGGCTAGACTGGCCTTCTTCACATGGCAGCCTCATCTATACTTCTCTATATCAGATTCAAATGTGGGTAAGTCAGCCGTGTGGTAATGAGATCTTAGAATTCGAGTTGATGCCATAACAGAATAAAGCATTGCAGGTCTTGGGAGAAAGGTTGTGTGTACTGGGCATGAGGAAGGGATTAGTTTTTTAATCCAGATAGCAGACTATGACAGAATGAAGTTTTCAAAATTTGTTACAGAATTATCTCCCATTCTCACATGCTCTTCTACTATGTGATCTTGACATGCCTCCATCAAGAGGTATAGTTGAACTTTCTAACCCTTTGAAACTGCCTTGACCAATAGTAAACAGGAGTAATAACAATTTGCCAGTTTAGGCACAGCCTTAAACTGACCTAGCAGCTTCCACTTCCTACTATTTAGAATCAGTTGTTATGACAAGTCTAAGCTACCTAGAGAGGGTAAACTTAGGCACTCTGTTGAACAGCACCCATTTAGAAACCAGCCAGCAGCAAGCTGTTAAGTGAGCCACTATGGGTGTCAAGCCCAGTGGAGCCTTCAGTTAAGCGTAGCATCAGCTGATACCTGACTACAATTGCATGTAACCCCAAGTGAGAACTGCCCAAATGAGTCCAGTCTGCCAATAAAATCATGATTTTGTTTTTTAAAGTCACTAAGCCTGGGGTGGTTTGTTACTCAAAAATACATAAAACAACTGCAACATAGTAATATTTCCAGAAGCTAAAGACAAACAAAAGAGTTCCAAGAAGCCAATAAAGAAAAAAAAAGATTATTTTTTTAAATTAATTTTTTTGGAGTATGTTTGCTTTACAATGTTGTGTTAGCCTCCACTGCACAACAACACGAATCAGAATCAGCCATACACATACAGATATCCCCTCCCTTTTGGACGTCCCTCCCATTAGGTTACCACAGTGCATTAGGTAGAGTTCCCTGTGCTATACAGTATGTTCCCATCAGTTGTCTATTTTATACATAGTATCAATAAAGTATATGTGTCACTCTCAGTCTCCTAATTCCTCCCACTCCACCCCTTTCCCCTTGGTATCCATACATTTGTTCTCTATCTCTGTGTCTCTATTTCTGCTTTGCAAATAAGATCATCTATACCATTTTTCTAGATTCCACATATATGTGTTATTATATGATATTTGCTTTTCTCTTTCTGACTTAGTTCACTCTGTATGACACATTGTATATCCATCCATGTCTCCACAAATGACCCAATTTCATTCCTTTTTATGGCTGAGTAATATTCCATTGTATATATGTACCATATCTTCTTTATCCATTCCTTTGTCGATGGGCATTTAGCTTCCATGTCCTAGCTATTGTAAATAGTGCTGCTATGAACATTGGGGTGCATGTGTTTTTTTGAATTATGGTTTTCTCTGGGTATATGCCCAGTAGTGAGATTGTTGGGTCATATGGTAGTTCTATTTTTAGTTTTTGTTTGTTTGTTTGTTTGTTTGTTTGTTTTTTGCAGTACACGGGCCTCTCTCTGTTGTGGCCTCTCCCGTTGCGGAGCATAGGCTTCGGATGTGCAGACCCAGTGGCCATGGCTCATGGGCCTAGCCGCTCCGCGGCATGTGGGATCTTCCCGGACAGGGGCACGAACCCGTATCCCCTGCATTGGCAGGTGGACTCTTAACCACTGTGCCATCAGGGAAGCCCTACTTTTAGTTTTTTTTAAGGAACCTCTATACTGCTCTCCATAGTGGCTGTATCAATTTACATTCCCACTAACAGAGCAAGAGGCTTTCCTTTTCTCCACACCCTCTCCAGCATTTATTGTTTGTATATTTTTTGATGATGGCCATTCTGACCAGTGTAAGGTGATAGCTCATTGTAGTTTTGATTTACATTTCTCTAACAATTAGTGATGTTGAGCATCTTTTCATGTGCCTCACTTGGCCATCTGTATGTCTTCTTTGGAGAAATGTCTATTTAGGTCTTCCAACGATTTTTTGATTGGGTTGTTGTTTTTTCTGATATTGAGATGTATGAACTGCTTGTGTATTTTGGAGATTAATCCTTTGTCAGTTGCTTTGTTTACAAATATCTTCTCCCATTCTAAGGGTTGGCTTTTTGTCTTGTTTATGGTAAAGACACATTACTTTAAAAGAAGCAACAATAGGAGCTTCCCTGGTGGTGCAGTTGTTGAGAGTCCGCCTGCCGATGCAGGGAACATGGATTCCTGCCTTGCTCCAGGAGGATCCCACATGCCGTGGAGTGGCTGGGCCCGTGAGCCATGACCACTAAGCCTGCATATCTGGAGCCTGTGCTCCACAACGGGAGAGGCCACAACAGTGAGAGGCCCGCGCACCACAAAAAAAAAAAAAAAAGAAGCAACAATAAAGCAGATAAATGACTTCTAAATAAGAAAGAAGCTAGAAGACAGTGAGATATCTTTAAAGACATATAAGAAAATAATTGCAAATCTAAAATTTTATAATCAGTGAAAATATTCTTCATATATATAAAGGTGAAATAAAGTCATATTTAGAAAATGTTTTTCAGTATGTAGTATCTCCTAAATTAATTCAGTATAAAAATGTAATAAAGAACAAGAAAGCATAAATGGGGAAAATTAAATGATATTGAGATTTTAAAACACCAAGTAATGTCTTTTAGAATTCATAATATATGTGGATTTGAAATACATGACAACAATAGCACAAAAGGTAAAAAGATAATAAATGGAGTTAATGTGTTATAAGTTACATGTATAGTCTAGGAAAAGGTAAAAATGATAAGCTGATACTGATTCTAAACAAGCCAAAAGTTACTGTTGTAATCTCTAGAACAACCACTACAACAATAATGTGTAATTAACAACTGTATGGAGAGAAATAAATGAACTAAAAACAAATAGCAAAAAAAGAGAGAAAGGATCAAAGAACAGATTATGGGAAACAAGTACTAATGTGGTATATTCAAACCTAGGTATATCAGTAATTTAATGAACTTCAAATGGACTAAAACTTCCATCCAAAATCTTATGGTCAAACTGCAGTGTTAAAAATAAAATTTACCTGTACACTAATTACAAGACACATGCATTAAATATAAAGTCACAGAAAGGTTGAAAGTAAAAGTGTGGGGGAAAAATCATATTCTGCCTCATTAGCAGTCAGGAAAATCAAATAAAACCAAAGTGAGTTATCATTTCACAGCTTCATATTGGTCAAGATTAAGAAAAGAATATTTGGAGCTGCTGAGAGTACAGAGTAACTGGATCTTTTATGGTTCATTCCTATAACAAAAGGAAAACTTGCTAATTTGCAAAATCACAACTTTCTTTTTATAAGAGAGCTGAAGTTCAGGGCAACTAGCCTCACCAAAATATAAAGACAGGTACCTCTAAGAGTGACAGGGCACAATCACGTGTTTAGCTACAGTAGACAGGCAACAACGTACAAGCTGGGGAAATAATTCAGGTAAAATTTTAAACAAACAGCTAAAGGCCAATCATGGGCCAGTGCGAGGGTATACAATTCCTAAGAGTCACAGACACCAGAGAAACTTGCATTCAGGCTCACAAGAAAAAATGGAAGTAGTGTGAGAATTCTACCTTCATGGTTCAGCCCTGGAGGAGAAGAAAAACAGTCATTGAAGACAAAGCATGGAGCCTTTTTTGCAATGTCCTCTATAAAACAAATGTCTTAAGCTGTTTAGGACAAGGCAGCAAACCTTATTACCTTATTATCTTCAGAGTACAAGTGAAGATCTATTGCAGCTGGGGGAATCCAGTACTCCTGCAAGAGAGGTAGAAATATATTCTGGGACCAAACCATTAAATATCTCCTTTGGGGAGTTACAGGACCACAGGGAAGGACCCACCTCCAACACAAATGGGTCCAATGCTCCCATAAGACTTATGTTGAGCTATAATAACAGAGAACACCCTCCCCTTACTTGCTTTCCATAACTAGGCTAGCAAGCATTGAGTAACAGTAACAGCAGTCTACTGCTGGGAGAGATGAAGAGCATAGAAGGATACTTTCTCTGAGATATAAGCAAAATGGGGAATCTGAAGTTGAAAGTGCAGGAGAACTTGAGATAAAACCTCTTGCAAACCTGCCACTATCTTAAAGACAAGATAATATGAGAAGAATTTGAAGACAGTGGTGTTCTAAGGATAACTATAGCAACAACAAAAAAAGCAAATCCAATCCAACTTCTGATTAGATGGGTCCAAACTCCTTCACTAAGGTTTGGAAAAAGACAAAGTGAGTCTATTTCCAGGTGTAAATAATCATCTCAGATTCTATTGTCTTACAAAATATTTCTGACTTTAAACAAAAAATTATGACACAAAAAAAGTCAGGAAAAAAATCACATTATCAAGATATAAATCAATAAATAAGACCAGATCCAGATATTATATTATATTATATTTATAAGGACTATCAAATGGGGTATAACTGTTTAATATGTTAAAGCCCCTAATGAAAAAAAAAGGATGAGAATTATCAATGGAGAGCTTAAGCAGAGAGATAAAAACTATAAAAAAGAATCAAATTAAAATGCTAGAAATTAAAACATGATAACAGAGATGAATAATGAATTTGAAAAGCAAATCAGACCACTCAACCAACCAAGGAAAGAATCAACGAACTTAAAAACTGACTAGTAAAACTTACCAAACTAAAACACAAATTAAAAAGAGTAAAAAATGCAGAATAGGGCATCTAACAACTATGGGACAAAATGAAATCATCTATCATACTTGTAATTGGAATACCAGAAGAAGAAGAGAAAGAAGAAAGGGAAAATGAAATATTTGAAAAAATAATGCCTAAGAATTTTGAAAAACTAAAGAAAGACACAAAGCCACAGATCCAAGAAGCTCAGAGAATAACAAACTTACACACAGAGAGACACAGACACACACACCACACCCTCACACACATAGACACAACATAATCACGGCTGAAAAACAAAATAAATTTTAAAATCTTGAAGGTGGCTAGAGAAAAAGAGACACATAGCATACAGAATGACAAAGAAAATAATTATAGCATATTTACATCAGAAATTATGTATGCCAGATCCAAATCAGAAAGGAAGAGGTAAAAATGTCTGTTTGCATATGGCATGATCTTATATATAGAAAACCCTAAAAACCCTGCCAGAAACTGTTAAAACTAATAAAAGAATTCAGTAAAGTTGCAGGATACAAAATCAACCTACAAAAATCACTTCTACTTCTATACATTTACAATAAACTGTTGGGAAAAAACTTTAAGAAAACAATCTCAATTGCAATAACAACAAAAAGATTAAAATACTTTGGAAAAGATTTAACCAAGGAAGTAAAAGATCTGTATCCTGAAAACTATAAAGCATTGATGGAAGAAAACAAAGAAGACACAAATAAATTGAATGGCCTCTTATGTTTATGGATTGAAAGAATTAATATTGCTAAATGTTCATTCTACCCAAAGCAATACAGAGATTCAATGCAGTCCCTATCAAAATTCCAATGGCATTTTTCATGAAAATAGGAAAAGCAATCCTAAAATTTGTTTGGAGTCACAAAAGACCACAACCAGGCAAACCAATTTTGATCAAGAAGGACAAAGCTGGAGGCATCACATTTACTAACTTCAAGTTTATTACAAGTATACTATTCAAAACAGTGTAGTACTGGAAAAAAAAAAAAAAAAGACACATACACCAGTGGAACAGAATAGACCCATGAATAAGCCCATGAATAGACCCAAATAAGCCCATGAATATATGGTTGACAAATTTTCTACAGTTACCAAGAGTATGCAATGGGAAAAGGATAATCTCTTACATAAATGGTTTTGGGAAAACAGGATAACAAAAGCAAAAGAATTATACTGGGTCTTTATCTTACACCATACACAAAAATGAAGTCAAAATGGATTAAATACTTAATTGCAAGAGCTGAAACCCTACAACTCCCAGAGGAAAGCATAAGGTGTAATCTCTTCCACATAGGTCTTGGCAATGACTTCACACCAAAAGCACAAGCAACAAAACCAAAAATAAACAAATGAGATTACACCATACTAAAAAATTCCTGTACAGCACAGGAAACAGCAGAATGAAATGGCAGCCTACAGAATGGGCGAAAATATTTGTAAACCATATATTTGAGGGACTTCCCTGGTGGTCCAGTGGCTATGACTTTGCGTTCCCAATACAGGGGCCCAGGTTTGATCCCTTAGTTGCATGCCACAACTGAGTTTGCATGCCGCAACTAAAAATGCTGCATGCCACAACTAAAAGATCGCCCATGCCATAATGAAGACCCAGTGCAGCCAAATAAATAAATAAATATTTTTTAAAAACCATATATTTGAAAAGGGATTAATCTACAAAATTTATTAGGAACAATTATAACTAAGCAAAAATAATAATAACCTGATTTAAAAATGGGTAAAGGAGTTGAACAAACAGTTTTCTAAAGAAGGTATAAAAATGGCCAACAGGTACATGAAAAGGTGCTTAACATAACTAATCACCAAGGAAATGCAAATCAGAACTACAGTGAGATATCACCTCACACCTGTTAGGATGGCTATTTTCAAAAAGTCAGAAGATAACAGTGTTGGTGAGGATGATAGGAAAAGGAAACACTTGTGCATTGTTGGTAGGAAAATAAATTGTTACAGCCGTTATGGAGAAAAATATGGAGGTACCTCAAAATATTAAAAATAGAACCACCATAATATCCAGCAATTCCACTTCCCAGTATATATCCAAAAGAAATAAAAATCACTATATTGAAATCATCTGTACTTACATGTTCATTGCAGCATTATTCACAGTAGTCAAAATATGGAAATAACCTAAATGTCCATTGACAGTTGAATAAGGAAAATTATATATTTATATATAAGCACACAGACACACAATGGAATATTATTAAGTCCTAAAGAAGGAAATCTTGCCATTTGCAACAACATGGTTAAAACTGGAGGAAAAGTGATAAAGATGAATACAAAATGACAAATATAGGATTATCTCATTTATATGTGGAAAGCAAAAAAAAAAAAGGAGAACTCATAGTAACAGACATTAGGATGATGGATACCAAAAGGTAGGGGTTGGGAGAAATAGGGAGATATTAATCAAAGGATACAGACTTTTGATTACAAGATGAATAAATTCTGCAGATCTAATGGTCAGCATGATGACTATAGTTAATAATAATGTATTGTATACTTGAAATTTGCTAAGAGAGTAGATTTCAAGTATTCTCAACCCACTCCCCACCTACACATACAGACATACACACAAAAGTAAATGTGGAAGAAGGTGACGTGTGTGTTAATTAGTTTGATTGTGGTAATCATTTCACAATGTATACATATATTAAAACTCATTTGTCAAAAGTAAATAAATAAAAAGAAATTATGTATGCCAGAAAACTATGGAATGATATCATTAAAGTGATGAAAGGAAAAATTAAATATTGTCACCTAAGAATTCTACACAAAGCAAAAATATCTTTTAATAATGAAGAAGCTGAGATTTTTTTTGTTAAGACAGGAACTGAGGAAATTTATTGTAGGTGTAGTTCATTTGCACTGCCAAAAAATTGTTAAGGGAGAATCATCAGGCAGAAGCAATACAATTTTAAATAAAAACTTGGATCTACAGAAAGAAATGGCATAAAAGAAGTTAAATACAAATTTTCTTAATTTAAGGCTCTAAAACAACCCTGTCCAGTAGTGTTTCCTGTAATGATATAAATGTTTATTTCTGTGCTGTAAGTAAGACTAGCTACACATAGCTGTTGAACACCTGAAATATGGCAAGTGTTACTGAGAAACCCAATTTTGAATTTCATTGAATTTCAATTAACTTAAATGTAGTCACATGTGGCTAGTGGCTACTTTATAAAATGTGCAGCTCTAAAAATTAACATTGTCTAAATCAAAAAGTGTAGCAAGGCATAGTGTGTCTATACACAATTTACCAAAAGGTAAATTTCATAGTACCTTAATTATACTTTAATTTAAGATGTGAAAAACCCTATGATAGCCAAAGTAGTAAGATTTATAAAAGAGAAGAATCATTATATTTAAATTTTAATATGTATTAATGAAATGCCTTTAGTGTCTAAGATATAGTTCATTTCCAAAATAAATCATTATGAATCCAGAATCAGGAGTATGGTTTAAAATATTATTTTACAATTCCAGTTAAGTCACCTATCAATCCTTTTAGGTTGGTGATCTAGACATTCCTTCCCTCAAGGGTCTTTCCTCCTATTTCTCCACACCCCCATTCAGTGCTTTTATTTTCTCCAGTCTCTCTTCCCACTACCCTGCTCCTCCTCCAGCATGCAGGCTCTTTCCAGTAGAGGGTCTGAGATTCTTCCAGCTCTCCATGAGGAATGACACAGGAAAGAAAACTGTATGCAGGCACATCAACCTCAAGGGGACTTCTTTGTTTATCAACAAGGATGAAAATGTCAGAATATGACATTGAAAAAAAGTGATCTCTATATCTAATACAAAGAAAGACTCCTAGGAATTCTCCTGTGAAGAAGCCTCCTTGGTTTGTCTCAGTTTCCCATAAACTTTTTCCCTTTCAAATCTTTTTTCCAACCAACTATTTTTTTCTTAAGATTCCATGGCACATGTTATAAAAAAATGCCTGTCTAATGTGTGTTCTTTTCATAATTTGTGAGTATAAAGATGAAAACCTCCTACAGAGAGAAAAGCAAGGCCAGAAACTTGTCTTCTAGACAGAGATAGCAGGTTTTTTTTTTCTCTTTGTTCTAGGTACAAGTCCAGGCAAAAAAAGGTAAAGTAAGTGGAACAGGAGGTGACAGAAGTTATTATCACTTTTTCCCCTTAGGGAGCACCTATTCTGTACTTTTGATGAACTTTTACTTTATGTGAGCAGTAAATAAAGCAGATATGGTCCCTTCCTTTATGGAGGTTACAATCTAATAGGAAACATCAAAGGAGAGGACAAATCAAAATTCCACATGAATATGTACCGTGAAGCATTGTCAATACTATAAAAATTGCCCCTTGGTATGAATCTTACTGACATCTTTCAAATACTCTGATTTTGAACGTACCTCATTTTAAATTTGTGAATGTATTTTTACTTTATGTGAGTTTCTTTAATTATATTCAGCAAAATATTCTGCTTATTCTAATTATTCATCATTATAAAGCACCTTGGATGAGATTGAATACTAACAGTCCATAATCTACCCTACTGGTCCATTACTGTGCTAGGTAATATCAACATTGGTGAGGATACTGAACTGCAAAAAGGAAAAGCTAAAATAAGGTAGATGAAGGGAACTTGACCAACCCTGGATTGAATGGATTTCCTGAGTGCCATGCCATAGCAAATTCACTTCTGTAAAGAGAATGTTAATAGCTTGGTTCAACAGCAATTAGATTTCTGGAATGATACCATTTCTATTTATGGAATTAATATCAATTATTTTATCATAATTTCCAAATATGCAGAGGGAATCAATGAGTAGGAACTAAGTCTAAACTCGCTCAGTGTCAAATCAGAAGTTAAGAAAAAAAAGCAATGTGATTTTGAAAACTGAGGACCAAGATATGGAGTGGAGATGGTAGGAGTATTATGTACAGGGCCAGAAATACCATCCAGACGATGCAAAGATGACGAAGAAGAAGGCTCAGCTCTTCAGTAATACAAGAAAGGAAGCTGTTAGAGCCAGAAACCTGGAGTATAGGTACAGCCTTCTCCTCCTGTTCAGAGACTCACAGAAGGAACAGAGAACTCCAAGAGAACTGGGCAGAGGGGAGCCTAGGTTATAATATGGCTATTCCCCAGGGGCACTTCTGGGAGCCATTAGCACATATTTTGTTAAAGCAGTCTGTCCTAGTTCATTCAGGCTACTATAACAAATATACCACAGTCTGGGTGGCTTAAACAACAAACATTTATTTCTCACAGTTCTGAAGGTACAACACCAAGGTGCCGGCAGATTCAGTGTCTAGTGAAGGCCTGCTCCCTGGTTCATAGACATCTGTCTTCTCACTGGGTCCTTATATGGCAGAAGGGAAAAGAGAGCGCTATGGTATCTCCTCTATAAGGGCACTAATCTTATTCATGAAAGCTCCACCTTCATGACCTAATTACCTCCCAAAGGCCCCACCTCCTAATACCATCACATTGGGGATTAGGTTTCAATATATGAATTTTGGGGGGACACAAACATTCAATCTTTATCACAAGCTTTAGCCATTCACTAACAGTAGCAATGAATTTTTCAGAACTTTGCTGGTAATTTACACTTAAATGTAGGTGTCATAAAAGGGCTATGGAGGGCTTCCCTGGTGGCACAGTGGTTGAGAGTCTGCTTGCCGATGCAGGGGACACGGGTTCGTGCCCCGGTCCGGGAAGATCCCACATGCCGCGGAGCGGCTGGGCCCATGAGCCGTGGCCGCTGAACCTGCGTGTCCGGAGCCTGTGCTCCGCAACGGGAGAGGCCACAAGAGTGAGAGGCCTGCGTACCACAAAAAAAAAAAAAAAAAAAAAAAAAAAGCCTATGGAATGGGGAGAAAATGTGGCTGGTCTGTGGTGGTTCTCATCTACATAAGGAAGTATAATATGCACACTGTTCCATTCTGCTACTGCCACCTTGACTCATGCCTCAACTCTGTAGATCTTATCATCTTTTGAGATCTCAGCCCATTGTCACTTCCCTGATTTCAGCTTGTCACCTCCCATCCTTGAAGTTTCTGCTGCTAGAGTCTCTTTGTCTTACCCTATGACAATTTTTTCTAGCCACTGGCACTTTTTCTCAGTTACCTTCATATCAGTAAACTCATCTGTACTTGACAAAACTCAGTGCCCCTGGAAATAGGTGAGATATCTCAAGCCTCTCTCATGCCTAGAAACCCCAAGAAGATGTCTTTACTAACCTTCCTATCACCTTGGCTAGGGGTTCTTCTGCTAATCTGCTGCCTTCAAAATACCCTACACTAGCTTTAAACTTGTACCCCATGAATATCAAGGGGAAATCTATCACAATATTCCCTTGACAGATTCATTATGGTGAGAAATGAATTCCCTGCATTGCTTCCAACTCTTTTTTCACCTCCCAGATCTATGGTGTGTGTGTGTGTGTGTGTGTGTGTGTGTGTGTGTGTGTGTGTGTATGTGTAAAGGAGGAAAGAAAAAGAATGCCTTGGAAACATGTTCTGCTTGTTTGCATTCCCTAGGCACTCTTTGTTGTCTCACAGTTGGATGGTGCCTCTGGTGGCCCAGAAGTCAAGAATGTGTCATCTTTGATTATTGGCCTGTGAGCTTACAACTCCCTTTGGAGTTAATTGAATCCCAGGGAGGACCTCTATAAATGAATGGGTGTAGGCACAGGGGAGAGGAAAAAAATATGCCAGTTACTGTTTCAAATGAATGAACAAGAATTTTTGTAACCAGTATGCTAAACTAGCCCAACTGGTGGGATGCAATCACAAGACAATTTAACTTTGCTTCCTCACTCTTCTTTAGCTGCTCAGTGGGACTAGTTTTGCCCTAGCAATGAAAAATCTGGCATTTATATATTTTTATAATTATTTTAAAGAGATGTAAATCTCTGAGATTATTTCAAGACACAAATCATAATCTCAACTTGCTACTTAAAATGGCCAATCCCATATATAAGCAAATCTTCCAAATTCATTTAGAGTTGCAGTTACTCCCCTACCTTCAACTCAGGATGGCTGCAAGTGAAAAAAATAAAAGACAGGTTTCTGCTCTAATTCCAAATTCCTCCTCTTCCAGTTTCCAACAATTTTAGGGTTAGGGCTTGGAGGCTGTAGGATAGAAGAGACCGTCTAGGTGCTCATCAAACCCATTTCTTCTTCCTGGGCATCCCACTTCCCTTCATCCAGGTTGGGCCATGTGACCAGCTTTCCCTCATGAAATGCAAGTGGAAATGATGGATCATTAGTAGTGATGGTTGTTAAGATAGGAGTGTGTTGGATCTACATCATCTTCTGACCAGATGTAGAGAACCCAGTGGGGCACTCCAAGGCAGAATCATAAATGAAAGGAGGCTGATTTTGTCAATCAATCACCAGATGGAAGGCTGCAAACCTAACACTCAACTGAACTGTGATGGAAATGAGAAATGAGACATTATTGTATTAAACCATTTAGATTGGGGGTCATTTGTTATGGTAGCTAGGGTAAACTACCCCAATTAACACTAAGATGGAGTAACAATAAAAAAGGACTGAATATTTATACTTAGCTAGAAGAAATATGGTTGTTCATGGAACATACCCCTTGGACATTGCCCTATGCCTCTCACTAGCAGTTTTCTTGATACATGCTCATCTTACTGCTAACTTACTTTGTCTACAGCTTTTGGGAATCTGGATTTACATTTAGCTTCTCTCTTTTTATCCTAGATTTATCATATAAGAAAACACCCATCCGATTCTGTTTCATGCGTGGCCTTTATCTGATCCACTGGGAACATTCACATATCCTTTGTTCCAAAAAAGTCTGAGAACACAGGTCATAAAACACCATCATCTTGCCTTCATTGCCTTTATCCCCACCTTCAAAGCATCTTTCCAGTCTGCTTTTTCCTTTTAGATTTTCCAAGTAAGAGTCTGACACAAGCTTAATGTATTTACCTTACTGAATCTATCAATTATGTGTATGTAATGTGTGTGTGCATTTGCTTTAACAATATTTCTTTGTACTGAGAACATATGGTCTTTAATTTCTCTTTTATCATGAGTGTCTGGTCATATTTCATTGATGCTACCTTTCTGAAGGTCGTTGAATAATCCATTTACAATTATTAAATGGGCCTTGTTTTATGCATTAACTCTGCATTCAATGAAGTTTGTTGACCATTCTCACTAGACTTGAGCTGAAGGACAGGATCCCATGCCCCAGTACCCTCTTGAGTGGAACTCACAGCACACAAGGAGCTCCCTCCAAAATGTCCTTTTCCTTTCACCATGCACCCTCAACCCTCTTTGACTCAATGTGAGGTGTTCAAGAATTGTGGAAATACTTTTCTAGCTAAATCACTTGAAAATTTCCAATTTGATCTGTTACCTCTCTTTGAAATGTTATATCTTCATATTCTACCACTTCATATGGAATTTCAGATGTAAAACAATACACTTACCAGAATGTAGAATTTTAGAGCTCCCAATGATTCTCTCTCAGAAGTTTTTAGATATTGCTGCATTGTTTTCTAGCATTTCATATTGCAAATATAAAACCAAGTTCCTGTCTGATTTTTATTTCTCTCTCTCTCCCCTTCCCTCCCTCCCTCTATTTCTATCTCTCTTTCTCTTTTTCTTACTGTATGCATTTAGGAAATTAATTTTTTCCATGGGAATTCATAAACTTAATCTGAATTTTTCAGTCTAAAGACTCAAATCTTTCTTCGATTCAGGGAAATTATCTTCTATTATACTCTTTAAATTATTGATTCTATGGTATTCACTTTGTGCTGTCTTTCTGTAAATTCTATTGATAGCATATAGATATCAAGATTCTCAGATATATCTTTCTCATCCTTCTTCTGATTTCAATTTATTATTCCTCTGAATTCTTATATAATTCCTCAAGTTAATTTACTAATCTCTGTTAGAAACATCCATTCTGTTCATTGTGTGTATGCTTCTGGTTAATTTTGGCAATAATGTTTCATACTATGCACTCTGATATTCCATTTCCTCCTTTTTCCATGGCAACATGGTCTCTTCTAATGTAGCAACCACTTGAATTTCATTGAGAAAATGATTTTCAATTTTCTTGAAGTTTACCCTGGTTTATTGTGTCAATCTCATCATTTTGAGGGTAAATGGTTTCCTTTCAGCTAATAATTATTTTCAGTCTTATGATAAATATTTAATTCTCTGATTATATACTTACTCCAAATTAATGTCTTTAATGCAGTATTTTAAAAAATGGACCAAAGGCAAGTGGCTATCATCTTTTATTTCAATGGAAATATTATAATTCATCCCCAGAACTGCAAAAGTCACACTAATTTTTCACATGAATAAAAAAAAGTTCTAAACCTAATTATGAATAAAGTGAACATTAAAGAGCACTTTCACCAGTCCCTGATTAAAATGCAATTATAATTCTTTCATTAGAAGAAATTATGTGAGCTACACAAAATCATTGTGGGTAAAGTGCCTCTGAATTTTCCCTCTAGCAAAATGCATCCTAAAAGTATGTTTTCTATAATTATACATTAATGAAAAGACAACAAAAAGATGCTCTGCTTCTTCTCATAGTCACTGTCCCTCTCCTTTTGCTTTGTCATTTTCAAAATGACGATAATCTGGAGAAGGAAATTTTTGTTTAGTCATGAACAGGACAAATCTAGGTGTGCTGAGGCAGTGAGAGAGGGTAGTGGGCAAAGTTCCTTTTCCCGAGATGGTAAAGAAGGCAAAAAAGTAGTTAATAATACTGTATTGTGCACTTAAAAATTTGTTAAGGGGGTAGATCTTGTGTTAAGTGTTCTTACTACACATGCACACACACGTGTGTGTGCGCACACACACACACAGACCCACACAGTTACACACAAAAAAGCCAAAAGGGCACGAGGAAATTTGTGGAGGTGATGGACATGTTTATTACCTTGAGGGTGATGATGTTTTCACAGGTGTTTCTATATGTCCAAACTCATCAAATTGTATATTTTAAATATTTAGAGGGGTTTGTATATCAGCTATACCTCACTAAAGCTTTTGTAGGTAGATAGATAGATTGACAGATAGATGATAGATAGATAGATAGATGGTAGATAGACTTTGTGAAACGAAAAAGAAAAAAGGTCAGATGGAAGAGGTGAGTGCTAAAGCACTCCCCACTACTGACTCTGTCCCCTGAACACACTCCAGAGCTGTCTGTTTGATTTGATTGATAGAAAGTTTAGAGGAGGAGGAGAAGCAATTGAAGAGTGGGCTGGTGTTTATTATATGGAAGAGGCCAGATATATGTTACCTAGCAAAAAGAAATCTTAGGACCTCCCTCGTGGCACAGTGGTTAAGAATCCACCGGCCAGTGCAGGGGACACGGGTTTGAGCCCTGGTCCAGGAAGATCCCACATGTCGTGGAGCAACTAAGCTCATGTGCCCCAACTACTGACCTTGTGCTCTAGAGCCTGCAACCCACAACTACTGAGCCCGTGTGCCACAACTACTGAAGCCTGCAGCCTAGAGCCCATGCTCTGCAGCAAGAGAAGCCACTGCAATAAGAAGCCCGCTCACTACAACAAAGAGTAGCCCCTGCTCAGCGTGACTCGAGAAAACCTGCACACAGCAACGAAGACCCAACACAGCCATAAATTTAAAAAAATTATCTTAAAAAAGAAATCTTAAACCTATACTAGACTACACCCAAAATAAAAATGACACTTTCAGTCAGCTGAGCTGAGTAGATCATGTTGTGCCATAGATTCTGAGTGAGAATTTTATTATTTTGCACAATAGAAAAATATTATATATTTATTAGAAAAATGATAAACTGTAATAAAGGATGCTATAGTGTATTTACATTTATGTTACTTTCAGCTGAAGATTAAAATAGTAGAGACTCTTTCCCAAAGGGAAGGTCATCAAGAATTTTTAAATGAAGTGAACAAAAGCTAGTCTTGTGATTTTAATCTCTAGCTGACAACAAAGGCTAAAAGGATTAGGAGCTGGAGATTAAAGGATAAGCACATTTCCTTGAAGAGATGGTCCTACCTCTCTCCCCCACACACAGGGGGTTAGAGGGTGACTTCTCCAAAGTTCAGCTCTAGTGGGAAGTGATTCAACTTCATCTCAGAGAGTTTGAACTGTGCACCAGTGATTTGGAAACAGTGGGCTGGTTCTTGGCTGAAGCCTGAGACATGGAAAGGGTCAGGAATGTGACTGCTCAGCTACTCTGGTGTTGGCATATTGGGATCACCGAGAATTACAAAATTATTTTTTTAATATTTATTTGGCTGTGCTCAGTCTTAGTTGCGGCATGCGGGATCTTTAGTTGTGGCATGCAGGATCTAATTACCTAATCAGGGATTGAAGCCGGGCCACCAGCATTGGGAGCATGGAGTCTTAACCACTGGACCACCATGGAAGTCCCGAATTACCAAATCTTACCCAAGCAAAATTGTTTTCTCTGAACCAGATGTGGGTCACGTGCCCAAGAATGCTAGCATCAAATTTTTCCAGTTCCAGTCTTAGGAGTTCTACTTGAAGAGGTGGAAAGACCATAATGGAAAGGAGCTAAAGGAGGAGTCAGCAGCAACCAGCCAGAACAAAGTAATTCATTTTTGCCAAGAGAACTGCAGATAGTGGGAATGAAGGAAAACTGATATTAACAGTCAAGAAACAGTAGAAGAGTACTTCTCACCCAAGGGCAATTCCCTCCCCCAGGGATAGTTGGCAATGTCTGGAGACAGGTTTGGTTATCACAAGTTGGGGAGATGGGGAATTGTGTGGACAATGCTACTGGTATCTAGTGGGCAGAGGCAAGGGATGCTGCTAAACACCATTCAATGTACAGGACAGCCCTTTACAACAGAGATTTGTACAGCAAAATGTCAATAGTGCCAAGGTTGAGAAACTGTGGGCTAGAGCATGCTGACTTAACAGTCTCCAAATCTTAGTGGTTTATAACACAAAGGTTTATTTCTCATGTGTACAAGGTGTCCATTGCAGTTTGGCTGCGGCTCTGTTCTGTGTGTCTTCATGATAGAATCCAGTCTCCATCTAAAACATCACCAGTCAACATGGTAAAGCAAAAAGAAACATGTTCGACAATATACTAACTTTTAAAACTTCTGGTAGAAACGACAAACATCTTTCCAAAGCAAGTCCCCTTGTCTACTGGTTATCTAATACTGTGTAACAAATTACCCCAGAATTCAGTAGTTTAAAACAACACACAATCATAATCTATTAGTATTCGTGGGTCAATAATCAGGCATAGCTTAGCTGAGTCCTCTTCTTCAAGGTCTCTTAAGAACTGCAATCAGTGTCAGCCAGGGCCACAGTCATTCCAGATGTCAAATGGGACAGGATCTGCTCTTGAGCTCACTCAGTGGTTACTAGTGGGATTCAGTACCTCATGGGCTGTTGGACTGAAAGTGTCAGTTGCTAGAGGTTGCCCTTGGTTCCTTGCCAGGTGCCCCTCTCCACCAGAACAAACATGCATGAAGAGCCAAAGAGAGAATGCCAACAAGCTAGAAGTCAGAGTCTTTCATAACCTTATAATGCAAGTGATGTTGTATGACTCTTCTATTCATTTCAAGCAAGTCCACAGTCAAGATGCAGCCCACAGTCAAGAGATGAGAATTACACAAGGGATAATCATCACTTCAGTGTTCCTGAATTCAACAGGGCGGGATGTTTCATCCTTTCACACAAAGGGTACCACATAGAGCAAATCTAAAACGAGTAATACAACCTGCCTTTGCAAACATTTTCCTCTTTCCTACTTCAGTGGGCTTAAACTGGGGGAGAAATGAAGTTCTACCTTTAAATCCTGGTTTTACGTTTTTGAATATTGCATTGAACTGGATACATGAATTTCTGAAGTGAGAGATAAAACTATGCTTTATGACTCAGAGTAATCAGAGGACCTTATATCACCTAAGAGCAATCCAAAGGGTTATAGGGCCTCCCACAAATTTCTCTCAGGAGAATGATATAAACTAGCTCCAAGGAATAAATTTAAAAGCACAGAGGAAGGCAAACACAAAGTTGCATCATATACATGAGTCCACTTGTTCATTCTTTTACTCAACACTGTACATTTATTACCTATTATGGGCCAGGCTAATCCTAGGCATGGGAAAACAACAAATAAATAGGACAAAAATTCCTGTCCTCACAGAGCTTATGTTCAAATGGGATTGGGGGAGACAAAAGACTCTCAAAGAAATAGTCTAAATATATAGTATTTTAAATGATGATTAGTCCTATAGAAATATGTAAAAGAGGGAAAGAGATGGGAAATGCTATTTTTCTAGAGGTAAAGAAAGTCCTGCCTAAAAGAGATGAAACTATGAGCCTTGTGAATATCTGAAAAAAAGCTCATTCAATGTAATGTTTATATATTCTTCCAAGGAGTTATTTTGAACATCAACATAAAACACCATAATGGTAAGTCCAGAAAGCAAGAGACTTCTGCATTTAAAAACATATGTATGATCTGTTTGGAAACAGTAGCTGATACGGCTTTCATGAGCAGTTAGCTAGACAGCTGAATCCTTTTTGCAGACCTTGCCTTGACCTCAGAGAGTGATGAGTCAGGGTCAGTTGACTGGCTCCTACCCTGAACCATGGAAACTAAATGTAGAATTCTTGCCACGTACAGCTAGGAGGAATGAAGTGTGTGTGTGTGTGTGTGTGTGTGTGTGTGTGTGTGTGTGTGTGTGTATAATGTTCTTTTTTGTTTCACCATGATTGATCTTCCTTTCAGGGTACCAGCTAGAAGTAGGTGATCCATCTGGACTTCCTCTGAAAGAGTCAGTTGCCTGAGACAGACAGAAGATGGACAGCCTTCTCCCCAGGTGTGTTGGACAGTGATGCTCTTACAGGTAAGCACTCTCTGAGGCAGCTGGTGACTGTGGGTCATCCTCGGCATAGGAGTCCACAGGAAGCTTCTCTGGAGCTTGGCAGGCAATGGTACATCTGTGGCACTTTGCTTTCCCCCTCCTCACCCCTCTTACCTCATTCTTGCTTGAAAACTCCTTAAGATTTTCACTGGTTGAGTGATATCCTTTATAGTTTGTCCTAAACAGAACAGAACTTTTCTTTATATTACCTGTATTATCTTGACAGGGAGATTTGAACCCCGACATAGGTCATACTTTTTTGCCAGAAAATGTCTGTATTGCTATATGAAAAGAGCTGGAAATGAAACATATGTCATATATCTCTATCTCTGTCTCTATCTGTATGAAGATTATAGATGGATATATAGAAAAACAGACCAAATGGCTAACAGTTGTTACTTTGTGCCATAAAAAATACACTTCCTTTTTTTTTTTTTTTAAACATCTTTATTGGGGTATAATTGCTTTACAATGGTGTGTTAGTTTCTGCACACTTCCTTTTTAAAACCTACTTGTACATTTAAATTTACCTACTATGGTCAAGCAATGCTTTTATACTAATAAAAAACAATAAAATTTTTCTTTTAATTCAAATAAATGATAGAATCACAGCATACAATTTATTTGGGGACTGTGCATCTAAGAGAGGAGCTATTTTAAACTAAGGGATAGCAAGAAATAAGTAGCTTTGAGATTCATGTTATAGTGTTGCCATTCATGCTTAACAAAAGTGTTTCTACCTAACAAATTAACATACTATGCCCTGTGCACATTACAAACTTATTTGGGGACAATCATAAAAAGCTACATTTTTTATAGTGCTTTTAAGTTTGCAAATTGCTTTGACATTTCATTTCATTTGATCATCCTGATGACCACATTAAAACAAAGTCAGGTTTTATTAACCCTGTTTGGGTGAGGAAAAAGAGGCACAGAGCATTCCATGACATTGACAATAACAAAGACTGACTGCCAAGCCATTGCTTTCTCTACCTGATGAGTTTGAGTGAGCTGGATGGTAGTATTGGAGGAGGCAAAATCCCCCAGTAGCTCAGGTAGGGTCTCATTCCTCAGTGTAGGAAGCATCTTACCTTTATTTCAGTCCCGTGAATCTCTTTTCATGTTTTGAAATATGATTTTCACAGGAGAAGTCTCATGAATAAGCCTCTCTCTCTAAATAGGAAATTAATAAATTTTTCGTCTTGTATACCTCATAAACTATTTCTTAGAGGAAATAATATTAAACTTAGAGAAACTGATGAGGTTTTTCTGGTAACTATGTTACAATTAGAAAGCAGAAAAATTCTTGACCAGAGAAAGCATAGGAATTGATTTAGAATAATTATGACTCAAATAAAAGAAAAGCAATATTTAAAATAATTTGATTGTATTAATAGGCTGAAAATTCAGTCAAGAGTAACTTTAGTATTTGTGTTTAGTATTAGTACAGTATTTAGTATTTAGTAACTAACATAATTTAAATAGAGAGCAATATTTTAGGCCTGATTTGTAGCAACAATTTTGAAGAAAAGTGTTTTAGCCAATCAAGCTATACATGGCTATACATGGATAGCCCCATATACAGAAGGAGTAGGTATATATTTACTTCATAGAGTTTCTGCTTAATTATCTTGGTTAATAAGAGGAAAATATATACACAAATATGTTACTTTTTTTTCAACTTGGCCAGTAACTCCTAAATAATTTAACAGATGCACTAACATGTAAGCAATTATCTTAACTATTTGGGGATTTAACCAGTTTCTGTTTTCATCCCGTAACAGTAGATTTGATGATTAATGTGAAATCAGTAAGAGGCTGATAGCAAGTCTAAGGGGGAAGAAAGATTGGGAATATTCTACGTATTGCAAAATAACCTATCTTTAATAGTTTTAATCTTAAGTAGGCGTGGCAGAAGTTCTATAAGAGGAACTCCATCAAGACTTTCTTTCCCATACACACATGCTGCTTCTCACAAAACTGGCAGAGACTAATTCCATCAGCCTTGAATCAGGAATGGCCTGAATGGTTTGCTGGATCAGTAAGACATAGTAGGCATCCTGGGTCTCCTAAGCCTAGCTAACAAGATGTCTTGTAGCACCCTCTGGAGCCTCTTGGAGCACTTATCTGTAACACTCCATCTGGGAACCTGGGTGGCATGCTGGGAGAGGCCCAAGCCACCCAGAGAGACAATGTGGTCTGGTGGTCAGCCCCAGTTGAGCTCTTAGCCTTTGGCCAGCATCACATGAGTTGGCCGTCTTGGACATTCGACCCATTTGGGCCTTCAGATGACTCCAACCCCAGCCACCATCTCATTACAACCATGCTCAGCCCTGAGTGAGGACCAACCTGTTCACCTCAGCCAACCCAGAAAACCATGAGAATAATAAATGGCTACTTTAAGTAGTCATGTTTTAGGGGGTAATTTGTTATATGGAAGTAGGTAACTAAATGTGGTTTGAATATTAAGTAACTAATAAGTTAAAAACTAAAGCAAAATCCTCATTTAACTGAGTAGCTACCAAAATTGTTAGGCCAGTAAACTTTAGCTTGTAGTAATGTAGACATTGAGTCCATCAGAATCTTGCTGGATTCCACTACAGTTTTTGCATAATTATGTAGTATATTTCTACTGGACCCTTTTCCTCAAACAACAATTCCTTAAAATTATTTTTAATGGTATAATGTTCTTCCTTTGACTCTACCCCCATGTTATTGGTTTCATCACTTTCTTATCCCTCCTCAAGAAACTTCTCCCTTCTCTGCTCCCACTAGTTTTTGGCCTCCATTTCCTTGTTTCAGTTCTAATTCTTAACTATTGTTTATGCTTCCATCATTCTACTAAAATTGCATCTCCAAAGTTATCCATAATACTTTAGTTGCTAATCTAATTAGCCTTTCCTTTTTTCACAACCCCACTTTATCTCTGTAGCATGTAAACAAGTTGACAGCTTCTTTATTCTTTATTCTCTTTTATATTGACTTACATGGCATGTTGGGGCCCCTCTGCATTGCTCTGACTGGTTCTTTTCTGTTATGTGCTCTGTTTCTTATTGCTCCCTTAAATGTAAGCATGTTTCATGGTCTCCCTCATTCTCTTATTCTCAGTCTGATCTCTGTCCTGTTATTCGTTCTCATGATTTCCTTTATAAGGATGACATGCCAATTGATATCAACTCCTGTCCATTTTCCTGATCTTTAGGCACACAATATGTCCTGGAACTACATTTTAAACACAAAAGACTGGAGTCCTATTAGATGGTATTAATATAGTATTATATTCAGGAGATCCTGGGATGCTTGAATCTCTTTTTCATCTTACCATCCTTCCTCTCTATGATTTCATAGATTAAGAATATACTTATAAAAGAATAATGGCAAATGACAGTGGTTGAGAGTCCGCCTGCTGATGCAGGGGACACGGGTTCGTGCCCCGGTCCAGGAAGATCCCACATGCCACGGAGCGACTGGGCCCATGAGCCATGGCCGCTGAGCCTGCGTGTCCGGAGCCTGTGCTCCACAACGGGAGAGAGGCCACAACAGTGAGAGGACCACGTACCACAAAAAAAAAAAAAAAAAAAAAAGAATAATGGCAAATGAGAAATAAGACATCACTTATTTATTATGATCTAGCCTTGTACCCATAGTCAATGAAGGGCTTTCTGATAAACAGGGCTTAGGGCTGAGGTCTAAGAAAACACTAAATCTTAACATCAGTCAGTACCAACTTTAAACAATGTTGGTTTTGTTTTGTTATTGCAGAAGAGAAAATATAAGATAACTACATCTACTCCAAGGAGGTGAAACCCGACTCAGTTTGATCCATTATTTGAGTGAAAAGAAATGCCTGAGAATTAGAGAAAGAAAAGAAAACAGAGTGAGGTATGTCTATGTTTATTGACTTCTGAAGCACTGTGACCCCGTTTATAAGTAACTATAGCAAAATCATTATTCTGCAGTCTGACCCAATTAGATTAGTGTTCCCTTTACCCAGAAGTGGGGATATGTGGAGAGTGGGCATGAACAAGAAAGCAAGATCTACTCCAGCGTCCAGGTCTTGGTTTCCTCTGCAAGGAATGCCCATACCTGCCCATCTAATCATGATTATAAATGTCGTTTTATGTGTTGGTCCTTCCTCTGTATTCTGCTGTTTGCTTGCTTAATATTCTAAGACTGAAGCCCAGCTCACTCATCTGGTGGCCTAGTTCTTTCCAATACCGTCAATAAAATATGCTGTGTCTTGTCTTCAATATTTCCAACCATTCTGTAGAGACATGCCTTGATATTCCCAGATCTCGATATTGCTCTGACTGTGTATAGTATATATACTCTCCACAACTTCTTGCTCTCTTACCCTTCCTATAGAATCAGAATTCAGGCTTGTATGAAAATGCCAAAGTTTGGCAAATTCTTTGATCTTGTGCACTGAAACACTTACCTGCCCTTGCTGTGGGTAATTCTGTGTCTGGGTTGGGTTTTTTATTTTCTTTGGAGACTGGGGCTCTGATACTCCTCTGTAGCCACTTGTCATTGAGTGCCTCATGTCCAATCCTGAGTCTTTGATGATAAAGTCAATTGGAGTCAACAGGGCTATAAGGACAACCAGAAAAGAGCTTCCACCTTAAATTGCATCAATACGTTATATGTTTAGTATTTGGAGACTTCAGTTGATGTTTCCCTTCCTCTCCCAATAATTTCTGCTGAAAACATGACCATCCACCATTCAGACAGCTAAGCAACAAAGGAGCTATTGTTACATGGAAGGACTATTACAACAGAGCACAAGAGGAGAAAAAAGAGTATGATCAATGGTTATTGATGTTTTTGAAATGCAAAGATTTGAAATTTTGGAGATTTTTACACATAGGTCCTAGGCTTTAAACAATAACATGTTATGTGCCTACTCTGTGCACAGGTCAGAACTTTGCTTCTTTTAAGTCTATTATTTTATTCTAATTACTATGTGTTTTATTTATAGTTCAACTTGCATACTGTTTTGAAGCCCATGACAAAGTGACTATAAAAAGACTATAATGTCACATCAGTTTGACAGTGGACAATAGAAGAATTGTTCTGGTGTCCGCTATCCCAAGTCTATATGCAGCTGAAATCTTTGGTTGTTAGTAATCTTAGGTAATTTGAACATATTTATTGGGAAAGCATCTTAAAAAACCAAGAAAATTTAGATTTAAGTAGCCATAGTTAACAGAATTCAAGGACAAGAAACAGAAACCATGTCAAGCACAAAGGGGTTTACTAGGGGAATTGGGATTTTACACAATCTTGGGAATTTATACCTCTTGGGTGACCAGGTGCATTGTCAACAAGCAGTAATATTTTGAGAGGAATTTTTGTTTCTGAGCAGTAACTCTCAACAGTGGGCTTAAAATATTCAGTAAACCACCTTGTAAACAGATGTGCTGTCATCCAGACTTTGTAGTTCCACTTGTAGAGCACAGACAGAGTTGAGTTAAAATAATTCTTAAAGGCTCTAGGATTTTCAGAATGGTAAATGAGCAGTAGCTTCAACTTAAAGTCACCAACTGCATTAGCCCCTAAGAATAAAGTCAGTCTGCCCTTTGGAACTTTGAAGCCAGGCTACTCTCTAGCTATGAAAGTCCTAGATGGCATCTTCTTCCAAAAGAAGGCTGTTTCATCTTCATTGAAACTCTGTTGTTTAGTGTAGCCACCTTCATTAATTATCTTAGGTCGATCTCCTGGATAACTTGCTGTAGATTCTGCATCAGCACTTGCTGCTTAGCCTTTCACTTTTAATATAATAGAGATGGGTTCTTTCCTTAAACCTTACGAACCAATCTCTGCTAGCTTCAAACTTTTCTTCTGCAACTTCCTCACCTCTCTCAGCCTTCATAGAATTAAACAGAGTTAGGGACTTGCTCTGGATTAGGCTCTAGTTTAACGGAATGTTGTGGTTAGTTTGATATTCTACCTAGACCACTAAAACTTCCTCTGTTATCAGCAATAAGGCTGTTTCACTTTTTTTTTTTTAATGTCTTTTTTTTTTTAACATCTTTATTGGGGTATAATTGCTTTACAATGGTGTGTTAGTTTCTGCTTTATAACAAAGTGAATCAGTTATACATATACATATGTTCCCATATCTCTTCCCTCTAGTTTTACCTGTACCCATCCAGTTTTCCCAGCACCACTTATTGAAGAGGCAGTCCTTTCTGCACTGTACATTCCTGTCTCCTTTATCAAAGATAAGTTGACCATATGTGCATGGGCTTATCTCTGAGCTTTCTATCCTGTTCCATTGAATTATCTTTATGTTTTTGTGACAGTACCATACTGTCTTGATTACAGTAGCTTTGTAGCATAGTCTGAAGTCAGGGAGCCTGATTCCTCCAGCTCCGTTTTTCATTCTCAAGATTGCTTTGGCTATTCGGGATCTTTTGTATATCCATACAAACTGTGAATTTTTTTGTTCTAGTTCTGTGAAAAATGCCAGTGGTAGTTTGATAGGGATTGCATTGAATCTAGAGATGGCTTGGGTACAAGAGTCATCTTCACATTGTTGATTCTTCCAATCCAAGAACATGGTATATCTCTCCAACTATTTGTATCATCTTTAATTTCTTTCATCAGTGTCTTATAATTTTATACATACAGGTCTTTTGTCTCCTTAGGTAGGTTTATTCTTAGATATTTTATTCTTTTTGTTGCAATGGTAAATGGGTGTGGTGTCTTGATTTCACTTTCAGATTTTTCATCATTAGTGTATAGGAATGCCAGAGATTTCTGTGCATTAATTTTGTATCCTGCTACTTTACCAAATTCATATGATTTGAGTCTTCTCCCTCTTTTTCTTGATGAGTCTGGCTAGCGGTTTATCTATTTTGTTTATCGTCTCAAAGAACCAACTTTTAGTTTTATCGATCTTTGCTATTGTTTCCTTCATTTCTTTTTAAATTATTTCTGATCTGATTTTTATGATTTCTTTCCTTCTGCTAACTTTGGGTTATTTTGTTGTTGTTGTTCTTCTTCTTTCTCTAATTGCTTGAGGTGCAAAGTTAGGTTGTTTATTCGAGATGTTTCCTGCTTCTTAAGGTGGGCTTGTATTGCTATAAACTTCCCCCTTAGAACTGCTTTTGCTGCAATATTAAGTAGTGTATTGTTTAGCCTCCATGTGTTTGTATTTTTTACAGATCTTTTCCTGTAATTGATATCTAGTATCATGGTGTTGTTGTCAGATAAGATACTTGATACAATTTCAATTTTCTTAAATTTACCAAGGCTTGATTTGTGACCCAAGATATGATCTATTCTGGAGAATACTCCAAGAGCACTTGAGAAAAATGTGTATTGTGTTGTTTTTGGGTGGAGTGTCCTATAAATATCAATTAAGTCCATCTTGTTTAATGTATCATTTAAAGCTTGTGTTTCCTTATTTATTTTCATTTTGGATGGTCTGCCCATGGGTGAAAGTGGGGTGTTAAAGTACGTTCTTCCGCCTCAATTATTCTGCTATTGATCCCATCTAGAGTATTTTTCATTTCATTTATTGTGTTGTTCATCATTGTTTGTTTCATCTTTAGTTCTTGTAGGTCCTTGTTAAATGTTTCTTGCCATTTGTCCATTCTATTTCCAAGATTTTGGATCATCTTTACTATCATTATTCTGAATTCTTTTTCAGGTAACTGATGTGTTTTGGGGTGTCTGTGGACTTAGTATGATTTTAGGCAGCCTCTCTGCTAATGGGTGGGGTTGTGTTCCTGATTTGCTAGTTGTTTGGCATAGGTTGTCCAGCCCTGTAGCTTGCTGGCCGTTGAGTTAAGCTGGGTGCTGGTGTTTAGATGGAGATCTCTGGGAGGTTTTCACCATTTGATATTATGTGGAGCTGGGAGGTCTCTTGTGGACCAGTGTCCTGAAGTTGGCTCTCCCACCTCAGAGGCACAGCACTGACTCCTGAGAAGGAAAGAAAGAAGGGAGGGAGGGAGGAAGGAAGGAAGGAAGGAGGGAAGGAAGGAAAAAAGAAAGAAGATACATTAAAATAAAATAAAGTACAATAAAGTTATTAAATTAAAAAATAATTCTTTAGAAAAAAAAAAAAAGGGACGGATAGAACCCTAGGACAAATGGTGGAAGCAAAGCTATACAGACTAAATCTCACACAAAAGCATACACATACACACTCACAAAAAGTGGAAAAGGGGGAAAAATTCATAAATCTTCCTGTCAAAGTCCACCTCTTCAATTTGGGATGATTTGTTGTCTATTCATGTATTCCACAGATGCAGGGTACATCAAGTTGATTGTGGAGCTTTAATCCGCTGCTTCTGAGGCTGCTGGGAGAGATTTCCCTTTCTCTTCTTTGTTCTCCCAGTTCACAGGGACTCAGGTTTGGATTTGGTCTCGCCTCTGTGGGTAGGTGGCTGGAGGGCGTCTGTTTTTTGCTCAGACAGGACGGGGTTAAAGGAGCCGCTGATTCGGGGACTCTGGCGCACGCAGGACAGGGGGAGGTGGGGCACGGCGTGCAGGGCGGGCCTGCGGCGGCAGAGGCCAGCATGACTTTGCACTAGCCTGAGGCCCGCCGTGCGTTCTCCCAGGGAAGTTGTCCCTGGATCCTGGGAACCTGGCAGTGGCAGGCTGCACAGGCTCTCCAGAAGAGGGGGGTGGATAGTGACCTGTGCTCGCACACAGGGCCCTTGGTGGTGGCAGCAGCAGCCTTAGCGTCTCCTGCCTGTCTCTGGAGTCCGCGCATTTAGCCGCGGCTCGCGCCCGTCTCTGGGGTTCACACTTTTAGCCGCGGCTCGCGCCCGTCTCTGGAATTCCTTTAAGCAGCGCTCTTAAACCCCTCTCCTCACGCACCATGAAACAAAGAGGGAATTAAAAGTCTCTTGCCTCTTGGGCTGGTGAGTGCCGGTCGGCACCGATCCTCTGTGCGGGAATCTCCCCGCTTTGCCCTCCGCACCCCTGTTGCTGTGCACTCCTCCGCGGATCTGAAGCTCCCCCCTCTGCCTCCCGCAGTCTCCACCCGCGAAGGGGCTTCCTAGTGTGTGGAAACTTTTCCTCCTTCACAGCTCCCTCCCACTGGTGCAGGTCCCATCCCTATTCTTTGTTTCTGTTTTTTCTTTTCTTCTTTTTCCCTACCCAGGTACGTGGGGACTTTCTTGCCTTTTGGGAGGTCTGAGGTCTTCTGCCAGCATTTAGTAGGTGTTCTGTAGGAGTTACTCCACGTGTAGATGTATTTCTGGTGTATCTGTGGTGAGGAAGGTGATGTCCACATCTTACTCTTCCACCATCTTCCCCTCCACCCCCTTGTTTCACTTTCTTTTCATTCATTTGCTCACTGAAATAGCACTTTTAATTTCCTTCAAGAATTTTTCCATTTAATTCACAAGTTGGCTAACTGTTGGCACAAGAGGCCTGTCTCAGCTTTCAACGTGCCTTCCTCGCTAAGCTTAATTATTTCTAGTCTTTGATTTAAAGTGAGAGACATGTGCTCTCCTTTTCAGTTGAACACTTATGGCCATTGCAGAGTTATTAATTGGCCTGATTTCAATACTGTTGTTTCTCAGTAAATAGGGGATTCTGAGGAAAGGGAGAATGATGGGGGAAGGCTGGTGAGTGAACTAGTCAGAACACACAAAACATTTATCAATTAAGTTCACCATCTTAAATGAGCACATTTCATGGCTCCCCAAAACCATTACAGCAGTAACACCAAAAATTGCTTATCACCATAAAAAGTATAATAATAATGAAAAAGTTTGAAATACTGTGAGAATTACCAAAATGTGACCCAGAGGAATCAAATGAGCAAATGTTGTTAGAAAATTCTGCTGATGGATTTGCTTGACACAGTGTTGCCACAAACTTTCAATTTGTGAAAAACACAATATCTGTGAAGCACAACAAAGCAAAGCACAATAAAACTGTGTATGCCTAGGGGCTTCCCTGGTGGCGCAGTGGTTGAGAGTCTGCCTGCCGATGCAGGGGACACGGGTTCCTGCCCCGGTCCGGGAAGATCCCACATGCCACGGAGTGGCTGGGCCCGTGAACCATGGCCACTGAGCCTGTGCGTCTGGAGCCTGTGTTCCACAACGGGAGAGGCCACAACAGTGAGAGACCTGCGTACCGCAAAAAAAAAAAAAAACACACACACACAAAAATACAACTATGTATGCCTGTATAGGATGAAGCAAACTTTGCAGAACCCTAGTTGCAAAGGTGTCTTGGAAATGCAGACTTTAGCTTTGTAGCCCCTGCAGTACAGGAGGAATACTAGAAGAGGCAGAAACGTGCATATCTAGCTTCCACAGGTGCTATATTTGCTTCTATATTAGGTATGTATCTTATAACAGTTGTTATTTTGAGAGAATCAAAATCATAGTTTTAATATTTTTGTATTTAATGTCTGTAAAGCTTGCTATTTTATGTATTTATAATGTTTAAAATTATATATTTGTAAAATTTATATATTTATAATATGGCCTGTAAGAATAACAGTATTTAACTTTAAGCTTGAAATGTGTGATTATTAATTTAGACATAATATTTTGTTGAAATATTAGTACATTTACTCAGATATTGAGCTATCTAAAGGAACTTTACGTTCATTGTACTTATAATTTATTTATTAGATTTATAAGAATTATTTAATAATTTGTATAGGTTTTATATCATAATCAAAGAATAAAAATTTTATGAAGGAAATCAAATTTATAAAATATATAATTATATTTTAAAATGGTGAAAATATTGTTTTAAAAACAGGTTAAAAAATATCGCTTAGGGGCTTCCCTGGTGGCGCAGTGGTTGGGAGTCCGCCTGCCGATGCGGGGGGCACGGGTTCGTGCCCCAGTCCAGGAGGATCCTGCATGCCGTGGAGCGGCTGGGCCCGTGGGCCATGGCCGCTGGGCCTGCGCGTCCGGAGCCTGTGCTCCACGACAGGAGAGGCCACGGCGGTGAGAGGGCCGCGTACCGCAAAAAAGAAAAAAAAAAAATATTGCTTAGGGCTTCCCTGGTGGTGCAGTGGTTAAGCATCTGCCTGCCAATGCAGGGGACATAGGTTTGAGCCCTGGTCTGGGAAGATCTCACATGTGCGGAGCAACTAACCCCATGCACCACAGCTACTTAGCCTGCACTCTAGAGCCTGCAAGCCACAACTACTGAAGCCCATGCACCTAGAGCTGGTGCTCCACAACAAAAGAAGCCACTGCAATGAGAAGCCCGCACACTGCAAAGGGAGAGTAGCTCCTGATCACCGCAACTAGAGAAAGCCCACGTGCAGTAACGAAGACTCAATGTAGCCAAAAATAAATAAATAAAATAAATTTTTAAAAATATATTGCTCAGAGTATATGCAAAAGTGATTGCTATACTTGAAAAATATGAGATTTGTAAGCAAAATAGAAAAAGCTTAAGAAAGAACTAGGGATTTAAATGTAACCTTTCATAATTTGAAAACTAAATCTTAAAAATGAAAAATACTACCAAATATGTAAAGAAGAATGAATAACAATTCTTCACAAACGCTTCTAAAAATTAGAGAAATGAACACTCCCCAACTAGTTTGATGAAGATAGTTTTATTGCCCTGATAGCAAAACCAGACAATGATATACAATAAAAGAAGATTATCGATCTTTATCTCTATAAATATAGGATGCAAAAATCCTCAACAAAGTGCTAAAAAAGTGAATCCAGAAATATATAAAAAGGATTATATATCATCACCCAGTGACATTAATTCTAGGAAAGCAAGGTTGGTTTAATACCTAAAATCAATCAATGGAACACAACATATCAATAGATAAAAAGACAAAAGATCATCACAATAGAAGTAGAAAAAATATTTTTTGACCAAAGCAAACACCTGTTCATCACTCAACAAACTAAAAATGGAAGGAATTTCCTTCTTAAACCTAATAAAGGACATTTATGAAAAACCCACAGGTAATTCCCTAAAAGCAGGAACAAGATAAGGATATCTGTTCTTCCCATTGCTATTCAACACCATACTGGAAATTCTAACCAGGACAGTTTGGCATCCAGAAAAATAAATAAAATGCATCCAGATTGGAAAGGAAGCAGTAAATTTATATCAATTTCCCTGTGACATTATCTGGCATAGAGAAAATTCTAAGAAATTCTTACCAAATAAAAAACTATTAGAAAAAGTAAATTAGTTTAATGTAGTTGCAGAATAGAAGATCAATATTCAAAAATCAATTACCTTTCTATACATTAACAATGGAAAGTCTAAAAAGGAAATTAAGAAAAAATTCAGTTTATATCAACAGTATAATCAAAAGAAAGAAAATGAGGAATTAAATAAATAAGTGCAATATGTACATTCTGAAAACTATAAAATATTGTTGAAATAAATTTTAAAAGACCTAAAGAAATGTAAATACATTTCACATTAATGGGTCAGAAGACTTAATAATAAAATGGCAATACTTCCCAAATGGACCTGCAAATTCAATACAACTTCTTTCAAAATCACAGATGCCTTTTTTATTGCAGAAATTAATAAGCTAATCCTAAAATTCCTACAGAAATATAAGGATCCAGAATAGCCAAAAAAACCCTAAGAAGAACAAGGCTGCAGGACTCACACTTTCCACTTTCAAAACTTCCTATACAAAGCTACAATAATCAAGACAGTATGGTACTGGCATAAGGATAGAGATAAAGATCAACGGATTAGCACTGAAACTCCAGAAATAAAGAACTAATTTAATGGCCAATTGGTTTTCTGCAAAGGTGCTAAGACAACTCAACAAGGAAAGAATAGTCTTTTTAACAAATGGTGCTGGAACCACCACATATTCATATGAAAAAGAAAAAATGTAGAGTCCTTTTTAACACTGTACAAAAATTAACTCAAAATGGACCATAGAATATACAGGTAGTAGTTAACATTGTGAAATTAGATAAAAACTTGGGTGTGAATCTTTGTGACCTTGGATTATGCAATGGTTTCATAAATAGATATGACACCAAAAAGATGTGACCAAAAAAACTCTACATATATTAGATTTTTAAACTTTGTGCTACAAATTATATCAGAAAGAAAATGAAAAAAAAACCCCACAGAATGAGAGAATATATTTATAAATTTTATATCTGTAAGGGACTTATAACCAGAACTATATAGAACATTTACAACTCAATAATTAAAAGAGAAATAATGGGAATTTTTAAATAGACAAAGAATTTAAATAGACGTTTCTCCTAAAAAGGAATACAAATTACCAATGAGTACATTGAAAGATGCTTAACATCATCATTTCTTAGTTTAATGTAAATCAAAACCACAACGAGATACTAACTGACACTCACTATACTCAGAAAGAAAAATAATAACATATGTTGAGAAAGACGTGGAGAAATTGGAACCCTGATACATTGCTGATGGGAATGTAAAATGGTGCAAAGACAGTTTGGCAGTTCCTTAAAATGTTAAACATATCACTACCATGTGACCCAGCAATCCTAACCTAGATATATACCCAAGAGGAATTTAAGCACATCCACACATAAACCCCTACACAAATATTCATAGAAGCATTATTCATAATTGCTAAAAAGTGAAACAACCCAGGTGTCTATCAATTGATGAATGGATAAACAAAACATGGTATATCCATAGAAGGGAATATACTTAGTAATGAAAAAGAATGAAGAACTGATACTTGCTAACACATGAATGGAATTTGAAAATATTCTAAGTGAAAGAAGGCAATTACAAAAGACCACATATTTTAACATTGCAGTTATGTAGAATGTCCAGATTAGGCAAATCCACAGAGATAGAAACTAGATTACTGGTTGCTTAAGGCTGGGGAACAGGGGAGAGTAAGACAAGGAATGACTACTAATGGGTAAAGCATGGCTTTTGGGGGTGATAAAAATGTGCTAAAATTGGATAGTGGAAAATATACTAAAAACTATTCAATTGTATACTTTTTTCAAATGGGAAAAAAGCAATCCAAATGAATAATCTTCTAAAAAGTACTTTCTGTTAACCAAAGGCAAAGGATACAAAAGCAACCAAATTTAGCACTTGTTCTCCACATTTATAAACTTTAGAATTTTTATTTTTGTATTAAAACTAATCATGTATTTCTTAAAATAGAAATTTTTCCTTTTTTTCTAATACAATATTATATGGCAGTGTAAAAAAACTCTGAAAATATTCTATATGCTTTAAGAAATGTAGTCCATATCTTAAACAATGGGTTTTCAGTGAACACATGCTTTTAATTGTTTTCTTGAAAGTTGGAAGGCTCACATGTAGAGGTGAGGCTAAAACCACAGCTGAACCCCTGGGGCAGGGCAACTGAGGAAGAGGAACAAAAGTATTCCCATGCAGCTGCACAAGCCACAGATTAAATCCCTGCAATCAGCTTGGTAAAACCTGCATCTGTGGAATATCTGAATGGACAGTTCCCACAAATGAAACTGGTCTAGCTCTAGCAGCTGTGGATTTTGGAGACTAGTACACAGAGGAGTTGGGCCAGGTGAGAGTCTAAGCAACCCCCACAGTGACCACAGGGGAACCAGAGACAAACCTAGAGGTTTCAGAGGGCCTCTTGGGGAGGTGGAGGTTGGGGTCACTCATGGTGCGGGTAAGGACACTGACAGCTGAGACCCCAGAAAAATATAATTGTTACTATTTTTTTATGTTTTGTTTTGTTCTGTTGTTTTATTATTGTTTTATTTTCATTTAATTTTGTTATTTCTATTTCTAAGTTACTTTTTTTTGTTCTGTGTTTTTTCCTATTTTCTTTTTTCTCTTTTCTTCCCTTTGTTCTATTTTGTTTACTTCGTTTTTCCTTTGTTTTATTTGTTCTTATCTTTTTTTATCTTTTTTGTGTGTTTTCTTTGCTTTTTCCTTCAGTTTGCATTCTGCTTTTCCTTTATTTTTCATTTTATGTTTTTGTCAATTTTGTTTTTAATTGTTTGATTTCATTTTGGGGTTCTATTGTTTGTCTGATTGTTCTCTTGTTTACCCTGTTTTTGTTTTTGTTTCTTATTTTGTTTATGTGTGTGTTTCTTTTTTGTTTTTGTTTGGTTTCTGCTTTTACCTTCTGTCCGGGATTTTGGCTGTCTGGCCACTTGTTTGTTTGTTCTTAATTGTTGTTGTTGCTATTTGTATGTTTTTGTGTTCACTAATTGTCTTGAGGTTTTTTGCTTTGTTTTGTTTTGTTTGTCTGTTTGTTTTCTTCCAACTCTTTCTTTTTTTTTTCTTTGTTTTCCCCCTCTTATTGCCAAGCTGTGTGCTTTGCAGGGTCCTGGTTCCCAGGCCAGGGGTCGGACCTGAGCCTCTGGGGTGGGAGTACCGAGTCCAGGATGCTGGAATGAGAGAGAATTCTCAGTCCCAGGGAATATTAAAGAGCAAGAGCTCTCCCAGAGGTCTCCATCTCAATACAAAGACCTGGCTCCACCCAACTGCCTGTAGGCTCCAGTGCTGAACGTCCCATGCAGGGCAACAAGCACGAAAGGAACACAAACCACCCATCAGCAGACAGGCTGTCTAAAGTTGTACTAAGCCCACAGACACCCCAAAACACCCCAAAACACACTACCTGATGCGGCCCTGCCCATCAGAGAGAGAAGATCCAGCTCCACCCACCAGAATGCAGGCACCAGTCCCTCCCACTAGGAAGCCTACACAACCCAGTGGACCACACTTGTCCACTGGGGGCAGACACCAGAAGCAAGAGAGACTACGATCCTGCAGACTGAGGAAAGGATACCCCAAACACAGTAAGTTAGACAAAATGAGAAGACAGAGAAATATATTTCAAATGAAGGAGCAAGATAACAACCCATAAGACCAAATAAATGAAGACAAAAAAGGCAAGCTACCTGAAAAAGAATTTAGAGTAATAATAGTAATGATGATCCAAAATCTCGGAAATAGAATGGAGAAAATACAAGAAACGTTTAACAAGGACCTAGAAGAACTAAAGAGCAAACAAACAATGATGAACAACACAATAAATGAAACTAAAAATTCCCCAGAAGGAATCAATAGCGGAATAACTGAGGCAGAAGAACAGATCAATGACCTGGAAGATAGAATGGTGGAAATAACTGTTGCAGAGCAGAATAAAGAGAAAACAATGAAAAGAATTGAGGACAGTCTCAGAGACCTCTGGAACAACATTAAATGCACAACATTTGAATTATAGGGGTCCCAGAAGAAGAAGAGAAAGAGAAAGTGTATGAGAAAATACTTGAAGAGACTATAGTCAAAAACTTCCCTAATATAGGAAAGAAATTGTCAATCGGGTCCAGGAAGCACAGAGAGTCCCATACATGATAAACCCAAGGACGAACATGCCAAGACACATATTAATCAAACCAACAAAATTAAATACAAAGAAAAAATATTAAAAGCAGCAAGGGAAAAGCAACAAATAACATATAAGGGAACCCCCTTAAGGTTATCAGATGATCTTTCAGCAGAAATTCTGCAGGCCAGAAGGGAGTGGAAGAATATATTTAAAGTGATGAAAGGGAAAAAACTACAACCAAGATTACTCTACCCAGCAAGGATTTGATTCAGATTTGGCAGAGAAATTAAAACCTTTACAGACAAGTAAAAGCTAAGAGAATTCAGCACCACCAAACCAGCTTGATAACAAATGCTAAAGGGACTTCTCTAGGCAGGAAACAAAAGAAAAGAAAAAGACCTATAAAAACAAACCCAAAACAATTAAGTAAAGGGCAATAGGAATATGCATATCAATAATTACCTTAAATATAAATGGATTAAAAGCTCCAGCCAAAAGAAACAGACTGGCTGAATGGATACAAAAACAAGACCCATATATATATTGTCTACAAAAGACCCAATTCAGACCCTGGGACACATACAGACTGAAAGTGAGGGGATAGAAAAAGACATTCCATGCAAATGGAATTCAAAAGAAAGCTGGAGTAGCAATTCTCATATCAGACAAAATAGACTTTAAACTAAAGACTCACAAGAGACAGGAAGGACACTACATAATGACCAAGGGATAAATCCTAGATGAAGATGTAACAATTGTAAATATTTATGCACCCAACATAGGACCACCTCAATACATAAGGCAAATGCTAACAGCCGTAAAAGGGGAAATTGACAGTAACACAATACTAGTAGGCAACTTTAACACCCCACTCTCACCAATGGACAGATTCTAGAAAATGAAAATAAATAAGACAAAATTGGGCACATTCAGGTTGGTATGGCCATAGATAACTAATAAGAACCTGCTGTATAAAAATTAATAATAATACAATAAAATTAGAAAACAAAAGGAAATAAGGAAACACAAGCTTTAAATGACACATTAGACCAGATGGACTTAATTGATATTTATAGGACATTTCATCTGAAAGTAGCAGAATACACTTTCTTGTCAAGTGCGCACAGAATATTCTCCAGGACGGATCATATCTTGGGTCACAAGTCAAGCCTCAGTAAGTTTAAGAAAATTGAAATCATACTAAGCATTTTTTCAGACCAGAATGCTATGAGATTAGAAATCAATTACAGGAAAAAATTGTAAAAAAACAGAAACACATGGAGGCTAAACAATATGCTACTGAATAATCAAGAGATCACCAAAGAAATCAAAGAAGAAATCAAAAAATACCTAGAAACAAATGACAACAAGAACACGACGACCCAAAACCTATGGGATGCAGCAAAAGCAGTTCTAAGAGGGAAGTTTATAGCAATACAATCCTACTTCAAGAAACAAGAAAAATCTCAAACAGCCTACCCTTACACCTAAAGCAACTAGAGAAAGAAGAGCAAACAAAATCCAAAGTTAGTAGAAGGAAAGAAATCTAAAGATCAGAACAGAAATAAATGAAATAGAAACAAACAAACAAAAAACAATAGCAAAGATCAATAAAACTAAAAGCTGGTTGTTTGAGAAGATAAACAAAATTCATAAACTTTTAGCCAGACTCATCAAGAAAAAGAGGGAGAGGACTCAAATCAATAAAATTAGAAATGAAAAAGAAGTTACAATGGACACCGCATAAATACAAAGGATGATGACAGACTACTGCAAGCAACTGTATGCCAGTAAAATGGACAATCTGGAAGAAATGGACAAATTCTTAGAAAAGTACAACCTTCCAAGACTGAACCAGGAAGATATAGAAAATATAAAGAGACCAATCACAAGTAATAAAGTTGACACTGTGATTAAAAGTCTTCCAACAAATAAAAGTCCAGGACCAGATGGCTTCACAGGTGAATTCTATCAAACATTTAGAGAAGAGCTAACACCTACACTTCTCAAACTCTTCAAAAAATTGCAGAGGGAGGAACACTCCCAGACTCCTTCTACATCACTATCACCCTGATACCAAAACCAAACAAAGATATCACATAAAAAGAAAATTACAGGCTAATATCACTGATGAACATAGACACAAAAATCCTCAACAAAATACTAGCAATGTGAATCCAACAACACGTTAAAAAGATCATACACCGGGCTTCCCTGGTGGCACAGTGGTTGAGAGTCCGCCTGCCATCAGAAAAAGCGTTTTACAAAGGTCAACACCCATTTATGATAAAAAAAAAACTCTCCAGAAAGTGGGCATAGAGGGAACCTACCTCAACATAATAAAGGTCATATATGACAAACCCACAGCAAACATTATTCTCAATGGTGAAAAACTAAAAGCATGTACACTAAGATCAGGAACAAGATAAGGGTGTCCACTCTCCCCACCATTATTTAATGTAGTTTTCGAAGTCCTAGCCATGGCAATCAGAGAAGAAATAGGAATAAAAGGAATCCAAATTAGCAAAGAAGAAGTAAAACTGTCACTGTTTGCAGATGACATGATACTATACATAGAAAATCATAAAAATGCCACCAGAAAACTACCAGAGCTAATCAGTGAACTTAGTAAAGTCGCAGGATACAAAATTAATGCCCAGAAACCTCTTGCATTCCCATACACTAACAACAAAAGATAAAAGAGAAATTAAGGAAACAATCCCATTTACCATTGCAACAAAAAGAATAAAATACCTAGGAATAACCCTATCTAAGGAGGCAAAAGACCTGTACACAGAAAACTCTAAGATACTGAGGAAAGATATCAAAAACGGCAAAAACAGATGGAGAGATATACCATGTTCTTGGAAGAATCAATATTGTGAAAATGACTATACTACCCAAAGCAATCTAAAGATTCAGTGCAATCCCTATCAAATTACTAATGGCATTTTTCACAGAATTAGAACAAAAAGTTTTACAGTTTGTTTGGAAACACAATAGACCTCAAATAGCAAAAGCAATCTTGAGAAACAAACATGGAACCAGAGGAATCAGACTCCCTGAGTTTAGACTATACTAAAAACTACAATAATCAAGACAGTATGGGGCTTCCCTGGTGGCACAGTGGTTGAGAAATATAGATCAATGGAACAGGATAGAAAGCCCAGAGATAAACTCATGCACCTACGGTCACCTAATCTATTACAAAGGAGGCCAGAATATAAAATGGAGCAAAGATAGCCCCTTCAGTAAGTGGTGCTGGGGAAACTGGACAGCTACATGTAAGCGAATGAAATTAGAACATTGCCTAACACCATACACAAAAATAAACTCAAAATGGATTAAAGACCTAAATGTAAGGCCGTGCACTATAAAACTCTTACAGGAAAACAGGCAGAACATAAATCATAAATCTTTGACATAAATCACAGCAAGATTTTTTTTTACCAACCTACTAAAGTAATGGGAATAAAAATAGAAATAAACAAATGGGATCTAATTAAATGGAAAAGCTTTTGCACAGCAAAGGAAACCATAACCAAGACAAAAAGACAACCCTCAGAATGGGAGAAAATATTTGCTAACAAAGCAACTGACAAAGGATTAATCTCCAAAATATACAAACAGCTCATGAAACTCAACATCAAAAACACAAACAGCCCAGTCAAAAACTGGGAGGAAGACCTAAATAGAAACTAACATTTCTCTAAAAAAGACATACAGATGGCCAAAAAACACATGAAAAGAGGCTCAGCATCACTAGTTATTAGAGAAATGCAAATCAAAACTACAATGAGGTATCACTTCACACGGGTCAGAATGGCTGTCATCAAAAAATCTACAAAAAATAAATGCTGGAGAGGTTGTGGAGAAAAGGGAACCCTCATGCATTGTTTGTGGGAATGTAAACTGATACAGCCACTATGGAGAACAGTATGGAGATTCCTTAAAAAGTAAAAATAGAACTACCATATGACCCAGCAATCCCACTACTGAGCATATACCCAGAGAAAACCATAATTCAAAAAGACACATGCACCCCAGTGTTCACTGCAGCACTATTTACAATAGCCAGGACATGAAAGTGACCTAAATGTCCAACAACAGAGGAGTGGATAAAGAAGATGTGGTACATATACACAATGGACTGTTACTCAGTCATAAAAATAACAAAATAATGCCATTTTGCAGCAAATAGATGGACCTAGATATTGTCATACTGAATAAGTCAGACACAGAAAGACAAATATCATATGATATCGCTTATATGTGGAATCTAAGAAAAAATAGGAAAGATCTTTAAAGTGTATTGTTTGACTAATTTTTCATTTATTGGTGTATTACTATTTTCTCCTTTTGATTTTGGTTGAACCCATGTTAATATTATATATGTATATATTCTGTTTTTTTAAACATCTTTATTGGAGTATAATTGCTTTACAATGGTGTGTTAGTTTCTGCTTTTTTAAAATTTTTTTATTTTATTTTTTTTAACATCTTTATTGGGGTATAATTGCTCCACAATGGTGCGTTAGTTTCTGCTTTATAACAAAGTGAATCAGTTATACATATACATATGTCCCTATATCTCTTCCCTCTTGCATCTTCCTCCCTCCCACCCTCCCTATCCCACCCCTCTAGGTGGTCACAAAGCACCGAGCTGATCTTCCTGTGCTATGCGGCTGCTTCCCACTAGCTATCTATTTTACGTTCGGTTATATGTCAAAATTTATAATAGGGAGATTTCTCATAAAAATCTGGAGTTCCAGAATTTATCACAAATCGAAAGCTCTGGCAATTTCAGCCACAGTACTGCATGGAAGGAGTCTGCCAGAGCTGAGTAGCAGCAGTTTCTTTATATGAACATGTGTTATCCTGTTCAGCACAGCCCTCAACATCTCTTTGTTTCCCCCAACACCATGGTTGGGTGTCAGTTGCTAGTTGCCGCTTACCGTCTTACACATTTCTGGCTTTATTGATTCAGTTACCCCTAGGCTTTTGATGTTGTGTCCTCAGCTCTGGGTTTAACATCTTGCTGTATTAGTTGCCACATTGATATTGACTCACTGTTTCTAGCATTTGTTCTTGCTGTTGCCATCTTCTGTATCACCAAATGGTTATTAGTTCCCTGTCCCTCCAGTTCTTTGCTCTGTACAGAATGATGTTACATCAGATGATGTCAACCAAACTTCCTTGAATTTAAAGTCCTCAATGTCTTGTAAACTCATGCACCTCAATGTCGTGAAGCTAACTTAGGCACACCCATGATTCTTCTCTTACTGAAGTGGAGTTAGGCTATGTCCCACTAGAAGGCCCCACAGTAAAAAAGGGTATTACAGTATTCCAAATGCTATTAGTCTGCCTATAGTTTCTCTCCCTTGTCTTTGGCAAAGTAACACTTTCCTTTCAGTTTCACCTCAGGAAACATCTCTTCCAGGAATTACACTCTGTAATAACCTGCATTTGCATGATATCCAATTCTTAACCTGTATATCAATATCAGGGTGAATTTGGATACAAGTAACAGAAAACCCATTCCAAACCTTCATTAAGTTTTGTATTTTTTTTTACATTCAAAAATTGCTCTTTTTTTATTTTTTCACATCTTTATTGGAGTATAATTTCTTCACAATATTGTGACTATTTCTGCTGTAGAACAAAGCGAATCAGTCATATGTATACATGTATCTCCATATCTCTTCCCTTTTGCATCTCCATCCCTCCCACCCTCCCTATCCCATCTCTCTAGGCTGTCACAAAGCATTGAGTTGATCTCCCTGTTCTATGCAGCAGCTTCCCACTAGCCATCCATTTTACATTTGGTAGTATATATATTTCAGTGCTACTCTCTCTCTTCTTGACTTATACAAAACTTCAGGGTGGGACAATTTCATTCAGTGGTCCTAGATCTTGTTTTTGTTCTTTAGACCCTTAAACTATATTCCCTTTTTCTTTGACTTTGTTCTAAGTATATACTCCTCATAGTGGAAAAATAGCTGTGGCAGTTCCTGGTTTCATCTTCATCTACTGTGGTTTCCATTAGAAGAAAACTAACATTTAAAAGTTAGAAAAAAATTTCCCTAAAACATCCAACAAAACTTCACTTATTCTCATACCCTCAATAAAGACACATGACCATTTCTTTAAAAATAATTTGTAGCTAGAGGAATGCCTCACCTTTGTTATTACATCTAGGAATTTAAATCAATCACTGTGAGAAGATAGTATAAAGTACTCTTTTGGTGACGACTACCTGGGGTTTGGGATGGAGATCACAGGTATTATATGTGCAGGGATGAACACCTGAATAAAAATATTCAATTCTGTGAGAAGGGGAGGCTGATAACTAGTAACACTCAGCAATATTAAACAGAATCCAATGTTTTAACCACTAAACATTCATACATATCCTTCCTCCTATATATAACACTTGCAAGAGTGTCCATGCTCAAAGAAAACAACCTGAAGATTTATCCATTCTCTTCCCTCAGATCTAGATGTAGCTTTCCATGTTGATAGTATTCATCCCAACATACTGTGGTAGTAAGGGAAGTGGATGCCATTATTAAAACAAACATGACAGATGAAGGAATAAAGAAGATGTGGGGTGTGTGTGTGTGTGTGTGTGTGTGTGTGTGTGTGTGTGTGTATACATATAAAATTGAATACTACTCAGCCATAAAAAAGAATAAAATCATCCCATTTGCAGCAACATCGATGGACATAGAGATTATCATACTAAGTGAAGTAAGTCAGAAAAAGAAAGAGAAATACCATATGATATCACTTACATGTGGACTCTAAAATATGACACAAATGAACTTATCTATGAAACAGGAACAGACTCACAGACATAGAGAACAGACTTGTAGTGCCAAGGAGTGGGGGGTGGGGGAGGGATAGAATGGGAGTTTGGGATTAGCAGATGCAAACTATTATATATAGGATGGATGAACAACAAGGTCCTAGAGTATAGCACAGGGAACTATATTCAATATCCTGTAATAAACCATTATGGAAAAGAATGTGAAAAAGAATCTATCTATCTATCTGTCTATATATATATATGAACCACTTTGCTGTACACCAGAAACTAACACAACATTATGAATCAATTATACTTCTATAAGATAAATTTTAAAAAATAAATAAAAACAACAAGATATAAAACAAAATAAACCTCTGTTGAAAAAGGGGATGAGTGGGGTAAGAAACACTAATGTCACAGGGTGATAAATAGATACCACATCCTCTTGGACAGAAATATAAACTATCTTATGACCTGCAAGAGAAGTGAGATCCTTGGTCAGCCAAACTGACAGTACCCAGTTCAAATTTTGGGATGGGTGTCCTTTGTCCATTTTACTCCCTAGTCATATTTAAAATGGCCATGAAGGGAATGTCCTTTGTAGTGATGGTGTGTTTGCAGTCCAGTCCCAGGTGATTCAAGTTTGAGGATCTGAAGATTTTTCTGGGTTTAAGAAATCAAAGATTGTTTTTAACCTGGTTTAGAATTTCTTTGGCAGTTCAGCTTGCTTGAAAAATTAACAGGTTTTGATCTTTTGTTTGCAAAAATTTTGCAAGCATGGTAACCACACACGGTAGTTTACCTGGTCAAAGTCTGACTCTGAGCATTTCATTATCTTAGCAACAAGCTTCTGTGTAATGCCCATTACCTTGGAACTGAATGGCACTTTCATCTTGGTCTCTGTCTCAGAGCAATTAAAAAAATAAAACTTAGATGAAAAGGCACTAAAACTGTCATAATTACCACAAGTTAAATTCCCCCTGCACCTTCACAATGACATGATTAACCAGCTGAAAATGATTAGCAGTATTTCCTTGCGAGAGGTCTGAGGAGTTAGGCTCATCTTATCCCAATGTCTCCCACCGTTCTGTCCTCGTAGCAAAAACCTTAGCTTGGGATTTGAAAGAGTTTGGCTTTCAGTGGATAGGAAGAAAAGAATGGTATTTTCTTCGAATCTTTCTCTTCCCTATTTTCAGAAAGTTCCCTTTAAAGTAAGCCGTATCTTTTTTGTAGACTTCACTGGAGACTGGAAGACTAACCCAAAACAGATTGACGTCCTGACTTTTTCTTCTCAATCACCCTATATGTCACCATTTATAAGTACATGGCCTTTTCCTAAGATAGAAGACGTGTCATTTTAGCCAACTTTTCTATAATTGCATAGCAAATATCACCAACTTCCTAGTCCAAGAGGGGAAGATTTTTTTCATTGACCTCCTTCTACCTTGGTTCAGCACCATACACTTGTTACCAAATTTTGTGTCAGCCAGGATCACTATAGCTGCAAGTAATAGAAAACTCAAGTCAAGCTATATTAAACAACAAGAAAATAAATCATATCATGTAAGTCAAAGGTCAGAGGTAGGATGGACATCACAAAGCCACCCCATCTTTCCTAGACTGATACAATGTCCTGCTACCTTGTATCTGTGCTTCTGAGTGGGTCCCCTAAGTCAATTATCCATTTAGTAGTCATATGGTAATCTGTTGAAAATTAAAATCAAGTTATGTCACTCTCCTGACCAAAACACTTCAGTTGCTTCCCATTAGAAAAAAGAACAAAACCCTTAATCCTTTCCATCACCTCAGACACTCTATGTAATAAGGTCCTTCTAGATCTCTCCAGCCCTGTCTCTTGTTGCTCTTTTCTAACTCACTCCACTCCTGCCATTCTATTCCATTTCAATATTCCTTCAATGTGACAAGTTTGTCCCTACCTTAGGACCTTGACATTTGCTGCTTCTTTCTTCTTTTAAAGTTTTTATTGACATTTGCTACTTCTTATGCCCCAAACGATCCTACATGGAGCCTTGCAAGCATTGTTCCTTGTACTAGTGAGTGTTCTCCAGAGAAACAGAATCAATAGAAGACATAAATATCATAAAGCATTGGCTCACACAATAATAGAGGTTGGTTGGGGCTTCCCTGGTGGTGCAGTGGTTGAGAGTCCGCCTGCCAATGCAGGGGACATGGGTTCGTGCCCAGGTCTGGGAAGATCCCACATGCTGTGGAGCGGCTGGGTCCGTGACCCATGGCCGCTGAGCCTGCGCATCCGGAGCCTGTGCTCCGCAGCGGGAGAGGCCACAACAGTGAGGGGCCTCTCCCCCCCAAAAAAAATAATAATAGAGGCTGGCAAGTCCAAAATCTGTAGTGTGGGCCAGGAGTCAACAATCTGCTGGAGAATTTCTTCTTTCTCTGAGAAGCTGATCTTTTTATTTTATTCAGCCCTTCTTTTGATTGGATGAGGCCCCCACACATTATGAAGGGCAATCTTTTTTACTCAGAGTTCACCAATTTAAATGTTAATCTCATCCTAAAACACCCTTCATGTTGACACATAAAGTTAACCATCACACTTACATACTGTTTCAGATCTGTTCTCATCTGTCACCTTCTCAGACAGAAATACCCTAATGCTCTTAAAAGCCTCTACCAATTCCTGCTTTCTATCTCTTTACCACACTTTACTTTTCTTCATGGCTTTTATCAACACTGGAAATTATACTACATATTTATTTGTTATGTGCTTTTCATCTGTGTCCATTTCTAGAGTATCAATATTATTCTAATTTGCCACAGTGTCTGTGGAATATAAACAGCATTTCCTATATAGTAGGTGCTTAACAAACTTGAGTTAGATTTTTATATTCACATTGGGGGGGGTGAACAAACCAATTTTTCTTACCCAGAGGAAGATGACTTATCCACAAAAATAATTGCAAGATTTTTCTACATCACATTGGCTGCATGGTCCATTGTCTCTCAGCCCCCATCTTCTCTGCTCTGAAATACTGGGGGGAGGGGTGTACAGAGTACTTTCCTTGGCCTTGTTTCCTAGCTAACCTCTAGTTATATTCTTCCAATAGAGGATACTAGTGGGACATCAGATAGTTGGAGGAATAGAGAAGCTATTGTTCTTTTCTCTTGCTCTTCTTCTTGAACTGTATTTGAACAACTGCATTCTTCCATCCATCAGCAATACAGCTTCAGCGTCAATGGCACCTCTTCCATAGTTCTAGCACAAATTTCAGGCTCCTTTTCCATACTTGTGCTATCTAGACATCATCCTACCAGGGAAGCAGTGAGTGCTCTTTGGGGCTCTGATTACACCATCTTATTCCTTTCATTCTCCAAGAACTAGATGAAGTAGCTGCTTTCAGCAATTACTAATCTCTGGTATACCACATCTTCATCCCCTTTTTTAGTGACAGTTATCTATGTATAAAATAGATAACTAATGAGAACCTACTATATTGCACAGGGAACCCTACTCAGGGCTCTGTGGTGACCTACATGGGAAGGAAGTCCAAAAAAGAGGGTATATATTTATATGTATAGGTGATTCACTGTGCTGTCCAGTAGAAACTAACACAACATTATAAAGCAAGTACACTCCAATAAAAACTAAAAAAAAAAAGAATTTCTAATAAATATGTTATAATATTCCTGAATTAGACCCCAGAATTAAAGTCTATTATCTGAAATCATCAGAGGGCTTTCTGTTTATTCAGGTTCCAGGAAACAGACTTCAAAGATGGGATTCTTGGGTTAGGTACATTAACTAGCTGGAATATAGTGATGATCTTACCACCAGTGGAAAACCGGTTACTGGTAATTCATGACATGCAAAGGCATCTCATTTACCAAACTCTTATCTGTTGTTGCTTTAGATGATAGGCCTACTGAAGACAAAGCTCTGGGAAATAAAGTGATTAATACATTTGACCACTATAGTGGTAATGATGACAAAACCTGTGGGGCAAGGCTTTTTTGAGACTGCCCTTGATTGCTTAGAGAGAGAAATTGACAAGCCCAGGACTTCAATCTCTTAGTTCAAGGCAGGCCAGAGACTCACAGAGGTTTTATTGTGTTCTTAAAACAATGTCTCATTTATTGCAGCTGTAGGAGAGATCCTAAATCTTATCCCATATCTAAAAGTGAAAATTCCAGAACTACAATGTAAGTTGAATTCATTGCCTCACTATGTATCTTACGTGAACTTTTCAGCATTTATTGGGAAAGAATGGATATCTGGTTAGACATGGATGAAACTGAGGACCTTAAACCGGCAAATCTCTTTGAACTTCCATTGATAGTAGAAATAATCTCCCATATCAAAGGCTATTAGTCTTTTTCTCTTTGGAGACCCTGTAATAACCTCCTATAAGGAAGTTGCTTTGCAAGTGGATGCCTGTTGATAAGACTGATCTCCACCATGCCTCAATGCCTTCAGACCTACGACTTGAGTCAGATTTTGGCATACGTTAGGAGGCAAGAGCAAAATCTATCTAGGGGGACATGACATATACAAAAAGGAATTGTAAGATTATTATTTTTTATTCATATTAGCTTAAATTTGGGGTAGACGTGTGGGAAATGATTCTAAGTATTTTGGAACAAACGGCAATTTACAGAGATTCTGTATCCAACGTGCTATCTAAGCAGATAGGAGTGGTTCAGCTGTGAACACATCAGACTCTAATGTGACCTACAGTTAATGAAGTTCAGAGTCTACAACTTCCCTGACATAATGAAGAAATATTCCAAGGCTTAGGGAAGTAGAAGTAACAGAGTGTATCTCTTATTTGTAACTCGGCCATCCTCTAATATGTTCCTATATGAGTCCAGAGAACACTCCATTAAAGACATTTGTAAAGTACATTAGTGAAAGAAGTAAAACAATCCACAAAAACTGTGATTCAGGGGGTGGATATGGGTATAGATGGAACAAGATTGACTATGAACTGATAATTATTGAAGCTGAATGATAAATAATCATGGATTAATTATACTCTTCCTCTTTTTACATATTTTTGGACTTATTCATAATAAAATTAAAGAAAATGAGTTTTTTGGTGGCTATCTTTTGTTCTCTGAGTATGACATTGCAAGAGGCCAATTTTGAAGTAGGCTCCCTGATTTCAGTGGAAACAATGGGATCCCTGAATGGCAGAAGCCAAGTGACAGTGCTTAACTCCTAGACAAAAAGTGTACATGATGGCCTGGTCTGTGGATGTCACCCAGCCACCAGTTTTCTAGCCTATCCAATGCTTTTTCAATGGGCTCGTTTGCAACGTAGCACAGGTGTTCTCCAAGGGCTCAACAATATCGTCCTTCTTTACAAAGATATATATATATATATATTTTAATTTTTGGCTGCGTTGGGTCTTCGTTGCTGCACGCGGGCTTTTCTCTGGTTGTGGCGAGTGGGGGCTACTCCTCATTGTGGTGCGCGGGCTTCTCATTGCAGTGGCTTCTCTTGTTGTGGAGCACAGGCTCTAGGCGCGTGGGCTTCAGTAGTTGTGGCGCACAGGCTCGGTAGTTGTGGCACACAGGCTTAGTCGCTCCGCGGCATGTGGGATCTCCTCGAAGCAAGGCTCGAACCCGTGTCCCCTGCATTGGCAGGCAGATTCGTAACCACTACGCCACCAGGGAGGCCCTACAAAGATATTTGACTACCATCCTTGCTGAGTGTACAGGAGCTACAGTGTCAAGCTTAAGACCCTGATAAGGCACCATTCCTTGTGGAGACCTGCCAACTACCTGGTATCAGATTGATTGCTTTGGACTTCTTCCAGCTAGAAATGGTAAATGACTTTGTCCTCAGGGGAACTGAAACTTATTCTGGATGCTGGATCTGCTTTTCCTGCTTCCAATGCCTCTTTCAGCACCAATATCAGGAGACTTTTAGAGTACTCTGTTCACCATCAAGATATTCCATAAAATATTGCTTCTGACTGAAGAACTTATTACAAAGCAAAAGGTGGGCAGCTATGGGCTCATACAATTCACTGATTTTACCATATACTCTTGGCCCAGAAGCAGATGCCTTAACAGAGACATAGAATGTCTTCCTGGTTTATTAGATACAGTGCCAGCTGAGAGACATGAATTTTAAAATTTGGGGTATTTTCCTACATCACATAGTACCAGCTTCTATTAGATACTACATATGAAATTGTTTTACTCTTAATCCATTCATTAAGAAGAGAAGTGGACCTCAATAATTTTTCCCTGTACACACAACTTCGAGGTCTGTTGGTTGAGTGGTCTTATTTTCATAATGAAAACTGTCTTAACCAGGAGACATAATGCTTTCAAGGAAATGGAAGTTATGTCTGCCACTTGATTATTTTGGGCTTCTTATTCCACTGAAACAACAGACAAATACTGGGCTACTGTGATTTATGGAGTTCTTACCAAGGAGAAGTTGGGTTACTCCTCCATAGAGGAGACAGTCAGATTATGTCTGGAGCCAAGGAGGTTTCCCAGAGTGGATCTTAGTACTTTAATGTTCAGTTGAAAAATTAATGGAAGTCTATACAACCCAAAGAGACAGCTCCACCTAAAACTCACACCCTCAGGAATGAAAATTTGGCTTACCTTCATCTGGTAAAGAACCATATTAGCTGAGATCCTGGCTGCAGGCAAAGTAAACATGGAATGGGTAGTAAATAAAGGAAGTTATTCGTATGTGAGTTCTAGAGCATGGCATATATGTGCATAGTTTTAAATGTTAACTAATTTCCTTATTTTCTCTTTTTTAATGTATGGAATAATGACAGTGTCTAAATTACTTCATTTTCTCTCATTCACTCAATTTTTCCAACACCTGTGTAAATCAATTCCCTGTATTAAATCCTTTTTTGTTTGAGCTATCTGTAGTGGTCTATCTTTTCCTTCCTATACCTAAAAAGACTGTGTCATTTCCTTACTTTATACCCATATGCCATTTAAATCCAAACAAAAGTAGATAGTTTTTCTATTAGCTCTCTTGAAAAGAAAGTTATTTCTTGGAAGCCACTGAAAACTTTTTTATCCCATGTGTGCATATTCCATCATATGTTAATTCCTAAATCAACTTCTCTGGCCAGGGAATGAAATGGGACATTGAGCTTAGTCCTGAACTTTTGAACTAATGCCTGTGACAAGGTCAGTGGGATTTCCCCCTAGATCAGGCCTGGTCTTGGAGCCAGAGGTGAGGTTAACTTCAGCCTAAAGCACCTGGGCTGCATGATGGAGAGGTATAGAGCTGTTAGAATGGAAACAGAGTGGAATGGATACTAGGTAAGCAATAAACAGTGTGCTCTGTAGCCCTCATTGCATTAAACTGCACTTCTTGTCAGTTTGCTGCATTATACTGTGAGGTCATTGATAGCACAAACTCTGTCTTTTATCTAAATAATTTACATTGAGAATTTTGACTGTCAATAGGCAAATGTCAAAAGTTTCTTGAATGGATGAATAAATCAATGTGCCAAGGCTTCCGAATATTTGTTCTTAACAAGGATGAGTTTGAACTTTTAGTTAGAACATTATATATAATACTATACAATGCAAACAGGCACTTGGGACAATAGTATTTGTAGAATTGGAGATCTGCTTGTTCACTGGCCTTTATATTTCTGATTATCAGAGAATATTTTCAAACAAAATACTAGAGGAAAGGCACGTGTGCATGGGTGAGTGCATTTGTATGTAGAATAAGGACTGTAGACATTTCTCAGGTAGTATAAATCTTCTGTTTGATGGAGTATTCATTGTTTTATTTTTTAAATTCCTAAAGCTCCTTCATAACATGTTTTGGTGCATGTGTTAAGTTAAAAAAGAAATGAATCTGCTTCAGCCATCTCAGAGCTGAACTAAGAACTTAGTGTTTTGAATTGTAAGAAGGAGTTATTTTTCTTCCATCAGTGGGAAGGTAGTAGAGTGCTGTGAAGAGTAGTGTGGACTCTGGAGCCAGACTGTATAGATTAAAAGCTCACCTCCACCACCCACCACCCTATGACCTGGTGTAAGAATTAACACCCAGAGCCTTAAACATATGAGGCACCTTTCATGTTTTAGTTGGGGCACCCCTTATTAAAACACCTTGTGTTTCAGATTCCTCATTGTAAAAATGTGGATAATATTAGTGATCTCCTCATAAGTCAATATGTGGAAAATTCTTAATAAGTCCTTAGCACTAGCATATTCTGTAAATGGTATCTATCATTATAACCATGCATCATCAAATCACATTTGAAACTCAAAAGTGGTAGAGAGAAGTAAGTCAGAAAATCCTGTCCCAACACGTTTTCCCCTGTAGTAATCAGGATTGTCCACCAAACATTTCAGCTTCCTTGTATTTCCAAGCTCATGGCAGTTTTGCACTCCAAAGTTCCTTGTGGTTATGTGGGCTGTGTGACTAGTTTGGATCCAATACACAAGTTATTTCTGGACCAGAACAATTAATTGCTTTATTTCCCTCTGTAACGATGATGGATTAGAATCTCGGTAGTGGCTGTGCAGTTAGCGTGGGTCTCAGAAAGAGAATTATATAGAACAGAGCTAACACGTGACCCTCTGAGATCTTGGGGTTACTTGTTACCTCAGCATAACCTAGTCCAGATGATTCATACAGGAATTGACTAGTTCTATGATTATGGGAAAAAAAACACTTTGAGTCTCAGTTTCTCCATCTGCAAAATAAGGAAGCCACAGATGAAGGATTATCAGTAAAGACTCTTCGAGTTCTATAATAATAAGATTAATAATGGCAGTGAGGCTCAGATAATTTACAAATCAAGAAGAACAGAAATAAGCTCATTAATAAGCTGTGAGAATCAAAGAACAGCAGAGTGCGGCAAAATCTAAGGTCAGCTCTTCCCAAAGCATGTTTCCTAGAACACTCATTGCAAGAGATACTTTGCGACAGAGGGTTCCCTGATCAAATAAATATAGGAAACACTACATATGATAGCTTTCTCTTAAATAACTTTCATGCACATTATGACATTCTAAGGATTCATGAAGGAAAGCTTTAAAATGCATTTCACCCAGCATTTACCAATTAAATTTCATGGTGGAGATCACTTTTAAAATAATTTCACAGTGCTGGACTGGGCAGCTGTACTTTTGGCTTACGCAGTATGCTTTCCCATGCCGTTCCTCAAAGTCTTTTTGGTAATTGTTCCTTCTGCATGTGGTCACAAGCGTGGGCAAATGAATGAGAGCATCTTATTCCTCTGGTCATAGTAATTGGTTCATAGATGAACACAGGCCTTTGCAAAACCAATCAGAACCTTCACAGTGATTAATATTTTTGATGACCACCTGCATCTAGCTGAAACTTACTGAGACATACTTTAGGCTTTTCAGCTATGTGAGCCAAAATTCCCCTTTTAGTCAAAGTAATTTAAGTTGGATTGCAGTCATTTGCTATTGAAAGAATTCAGACTGGAACTATTCTTCCTTAGAACAGAGTTTAGAAAAATGCTCTTCCAGGATAACCATTGAGAGTAAAATGATAAAATCTGGACATTGTTAAGGAGTTGCCCCATCTTCCTCTAAGGGATCCTGGGTCTATTAGGGAGCCTGAAGATGGGAGTGACATATTTAGTATGAGGAGACATATTACTGGTTATTTTTTTCCTTTGAAAAGATAAAAGATATTTCCTTTTTTCTTTAAAAATAAATTTATTTATTTAATTTTGGCTGCACTGGGTCTTCGTTGCTACATGCAGGCTTTCTCTAGTTGTGGTGACTGGGGGCTACTCTTCGCTGCTGTGCACAGGCTTCTCATTGCTGTGGCTTCTCGTGTTGTGGAGCACGGGCTCTAGGTGCACGGGTTTCATTAGTTGTGGCTCGCGGGCTCTAGAGCACAGGCTCAGTAGTTGTGGTGCATGGGCTTAGTTGCTCTGCGGCGTGTAGGACCAGGGATCGAAACTGTGTCCCCTGCATTGGCAGGCAAGTTCTTAACCACTGCGCCACCATGGAAGCTCTGATATTTCCTTTTATTTGGGAATAAAAAATTATGGAAACAGATCCAAAGTGGTCAAAATATAACAAGGAATAATCTTATTTTAATGTCTGATTCATTTCCTCATTCATATTAGAAATATTAATTAAAGAAAGAGCAATTTCTGGACAATTTATTTCTCACAACAAAGTCAGGAGCACAGATAAAAATGGTCACTGTTTTACAGATTGTGGAACTAAGTCTGATTGACATTAAGTAACTTGCCCTAGAATACGGTAATTTAAAAGCACTCATAAATGCCATCCAATGAAGTTGTTTTTTTTTTTTCAAATACGATAATTGATATAAAATCTCTCTGTATTAGTCTTCTATCACTGCCTTAACAAATTCCCCCAGATTTAATGGCTTAAAACAAATTTATCTCACAGTTCTGTGGTTCAGAAATCTTATGGGCTACACTGGTTTCTCTGCTTAGAGCCTTACAAGAATAGTATCAAAGTGTTGGCAGGCCTATGTTCCTTTCTGGAGGCCCTGGTGAACAATTCATTTCTGGGCTCTTTCAAGTTGTTGGCAAAGTTCATTTCTGTGTGGTTGTAGGACTGAGGTCTGTTTCCTTGCTGGCTGTTGGCCAGGGGTTATTCTCAGCTTCTAAAGGTTGCCCTCATTCCCTGGTTTAAGGTTCCCTTCAAATTCAGCAAAGCCGTTCAAGTCACTATCACACTTGGAATCTCTCTGACTCTTCTTCTGCCTCATCTCTCTGATACACCTCTTGACTCTAGCCAAGAGCTCATGTGATTGTATTCAACCCATCCATATAATCCTGGAAATTCTCCCATTCTCAAATTTCATAATCTTAATCACATCTTCAAAGTTCCTTTTGCCATGTAATGTAACGTATTCACAGGTTCAAGGAATTGGTGCATGGAAATCTTCAGGGGCCCATTATTCTGCCTACCACAATCTATCTATATAACATTGCAGCTGAAAAGTTTCAAAATGCAAAAGAAAGAAAATTTATATATGTGATTCCTAAAACACCCATTGTACTTATTTGCAAACATTAAAACAGCATATACACACACACTAGGGATATGAATGATAAATATGCTTGACAAAGGAGTTGATAGGTAGTAAACAAGAATTATAAAACAAGATATTTAGTGATTTTATTTATTTATTTTTTTTTTGCGGTAGGCGGGCCTCTCACTGTTGTGGCCTCTCCCCTTGTGGAGCACAGGCTCCAGACGCGCAGGCTCAGTGGCCATGGCTCACGGGCCTAGCCGCTCCACGGCATGTGGGATCTTCCCGGACCGGGGCACGAACCCGTGTCCCCTGCATCGGCAGGTGAACTCTCAACCACTGCACCACCAGGGAAGACCTAGTGATTTTTTTAAAGTAATGAATGGAGTACATAAAAACAAAAGTGAGAGTTTCATCGGCTAATAATTTTTAGACAATAGAAGAAATCTGTAGCAAGGTTTGTGAGAACAAGATGAAACATATAAGAAGTCCTGGGGTACTCATACATACGCAAAAAGTTCTGACATATTTAGGAGGTTATTAAAAAGTAAAATTTCTATATTATTTTTATTCATAATTAACAAAAGCTGGAAGCATCCAAGATGTCCTTTAGTAGGTGAATGGATTAACAAACTGGAATATCCAGACTATGGAATATTATTATTCAGCACTAAAAAGAATATTACTAAGTGAAAGAAGCCAATCTGAAAGTCTACATACTGTATGATTCCCACTATGTGTCATTCTGGAAAAGGGAAAACTATGTATACAGCAAAAAGATCAGAGGTCACCAGGGGTTGGGGGAAGGAAGAATGAATAAGCAGAGTACAGAAGATTTTTAGAGTAGTGAAATGATTATGTATGAAACAGTGGTGGATACGTGTCATTTATACGTTTGTCAAAACCGATAGAAAGTTCAGCAAGAGTGAACCTTAGAGTAAACTATGGACTTTGAGTGATAGCCATGTGTCAGTGTAGGTTCATAGGTTTTAACAAATGTAACACTAGCGAGGTGTCAGTAGTGGGGGGATGTTTTGCGTGGGTGGTTGCAGGAGGTATATATGGATACTCTTTGTATTCCCTGCTCAATTTTGCTGTGCATCTAAAACCGCTATAAGATATAAAGTCTAAGGGAAGGGGATGATGGGATGAATTGGGAGGTTAGTTTTGACATAAATACACTACCATGTGTAAAATCGACAGTGAATAGGAACCTGTGGTATAGCACAGGGAGCTCAGCTCAGTGCTCTGCGATGACCTAGGTGGGTGGGATGGGGGTGGGTGGGAAGGAGGTCCAAGAAGGAAGGGATATATGTATACATATAGCTGATTCACTTCGTTGTACAGTAAAAACTAACACAACATTGTAAAACAATTATACTCCAATAAAAAAAAAATGAATATCTCAGGAGGATTTGACAGAGATATTTTTCAGGACCTGACAGACTGAATGAGGGTCCCAGTGTGTAGGGACCTGATATTTAAATGTATAAGCACTAGGGATAATTTTACTTAGGATTTGCCAGTATTAGTTTGGAGACTATTCTAAAAATCTAGATGTCATATCACTGCAGGTAAAACAGTATTTTAGTTACATACAGTATGTTTTTCCATTTGTACACAATAATGCACTTTAAACAGTACTCTTTTTGTTTGTTATTTGGCTTGGCATAAATCTTTAATATGAATGGGGGAAGGGAAAAACTGCTTGTTTTTCTTAGGGCTGTATATGTTTATGTCATTGAAATGAAGGACAATACTTAAATCGAGAAAACTGAAAACAGCCAGACTCACAAGCAGTCTCTAAACAAAAGAAATAAAGTTCTAAAATTTCCTCTTGGTTTAGAATGGGGACAAATAAAATGATAGCTTTTCAGTATCAAATGATAGCCATTATTTATACAAGGATGTTTAGACTGTTATCTGAGAGAAATAAATATAGCTAAAATAATACTCAATTTGGATGTTTCCATGAAGTAGGTTGGGGTTGGAGTTTCCCCTTCATTCAAAATATAAAAGAGTTAGCAAAGTTTTTGGAGGCAGAGAACAAAAATTTCAGCTGTCATTTGCCTGCTGGTGACTTAAACGCATTGCCTGAGTAATTTCTTATCATTATCTGACTGACAGACAACAGTCTGGTGCATTCTGAAGGAAGAGTAAGGGGACTAGTGGTCTGAGAAATAAGGGATGGCTATTATGCCATTATTTTTACTAACTCTAATTTAAAGCAATTTCATGGACAAAAACCCTGTAAATATTTTGCAAATGACTTTTAAATTTCTCTCAATAATATCTAATAGTTTTGAAAGTCACTACAAGACAAAAGCGAGGGACATCTCATTTTGATAAGACAGCACTTGGTCTACATTAGGTTTTTTTTTTTGTTTTCCTCCTGTCTGTCTGCTGCCAATTAAAATATAGAATTATAAATTTAAGCTTAATTTAAAACAACACACAAAGCTATAAATGAATGCTCTCAACATTAAAGAGAGGTCTGATAACTCTTTGGCCTGTATTTTTTGGTTTATCCCCTACCAGCTGGACTAGAGAATGAAAAATCAGAGTAACAATGACAAAACGTCCTTGAGAGATTATTCTACCTCATTTAACTGGAACTACTTTTCCCCTTTCCACATTCTTGGACCATTTGAAGTCAGAGGTGTCCTCTGACTCCAGGAAGATACTGTATAGTAGTAGCATAAAGTATCCCTATTTTTATTCAAGCACCTCCCTCTCTAAACTATCCCCCTCTTACCACTTTAGGGCCTTGTGGTGCCTCCCTAAATCTTACCCATTCTTTACTCAAAGTCTGTCTGGGTCCACTTGCTTTCTACTTGTTCCTGTCCACGGTATGCTTTTCTCTTTTTCTACTCTATCCGTATCTTTTGTCACAAATCATTTGGTACTCGGCATATACTTCCTGACGCACACTCTACCTTCTTAGCGTCTTTCTCCTGAATCCATAGGCTGAGCCTAAGGATAAAGCTTGGTGGGAGGAGCATGCGACAGCACTGTCCATGGTCCTGAAACATCGTTCTAGGCTAAGGGATTTTTTTTCTTAACCCTACATCTGGTGATTCCTGTCCCTATTCTCTCAGGGATTTTTAATTTGGCACAGTGGTGGTGTCACTAAAAAAGAAAGGCAAAAAGATATTGGGTGGGAAAGATAGAGGAATGGACAGAGATAGAGGTCTAAAGTCATTGACTGGAGAGAATAAGTCACATGGGTTTCACACAATCTTAAAACAATTGCAGCAGATACCAGCTTGGGAATGAAGGAGGGATGTAACATAGCTGATGTTGCCAGTGAAGAAGGAGTGGAAAAAATGCGTGCACCATGTGATATAAATTCGTGCAACTGTTGGCATGAACAAACACACTGATGCTTGTAGGCGAGGCCAGTTTGCATCATGTGAATGCAGTATCACTTGTGTCATACCAAACTGCCATAGGTTTGTTTGTCTCTATTTTTCTCTCTTGATTTAAAAAGTCACTTGGCACTGTGGCAGAACAAAGGTAAGTGTAACTTACCTTTCGTATTTGATAAAGCTGTGCACCTTTTTCGGTTCTAGCACTTCTGTAACAGTTAATTCCACCACCATCAACCCCCAGTTGATGGTGGTAGGCAGAGCACTTGCTCCCTGAAATCTCTGTGTAAGTTCCTCAAAGTATAACCTCCGCGAGAACAAACACCGTATACTAAACATTTTTGGACATCTCAACATGCCTAAGTAGAGTGCCTAGTACAAATTAAGGGCTCAGTAATATTCTTTGAATCGATAAAAGAACCACAATGCCCTCTACTGAGACAGCACTCAATAAAGGCATGTGAAATGAGCAATTGTGCCATTTGTTTTAACACTTCCATCCTCTCCTAGTCCCTTTTAAAGTCCAATCCTCTTTCTCTTGGTCCTCCAGATCCCAACAAACCTCCCTCCTGCGTCAGTCACTACCTTCGCTGCGCTGGGGCCCTGCCCTTCTCCTGCCACGCGCCCTCTCGGGCTCTCCCTTTCATCCTGCTCGGCAACCCTCGTCCCCTTCTCCCTCAGGACCTCTCCCGCACTGGGTGTCTGTCCCTGGTCCTCGGGCGGCTCACCGCGTCCCCCGCCCAGGGGTAACGCGGTTGTCATGGACACGGCACCTGCGCCCTTCGGCAGTGCCCCGTCGCCACCGTCCCCTCCCCCCACCTCCTGCCTTCTCCAGCCCCGCTGAGACTCCCCAACCCTCCTGCCCTCATCCTTCCCAACATCCCTCTCTCCTCTCCCCTCCTTTCTCCCTTCCAGCCTTTCTTTCATCCCTTTCTTCCTCTCTCCCAGCCCCACTTCCTTCCCACCCTTTCATTCTTCCCTGTCTTCCTTGCAGCCACTCGCCCTAGAGCGCAGCTCTGCCTCCCTTTCCGTTTGATCCCATCTCTTTTTTTCCCCCTTTCTTCACCCCTTCCACGGTGGGAGATCCCTTGCCTGGCACAACTGTCCGGATTCAGGGGCTTCCAAAAAATTGGGTACATATACTGAGAGACACACTCTTGCACAGTGGATACCCTGTGGATTTCAATGTTATTTGGGTTAAGGGTCAAGTTGGATAGAGTACTGGGAACTGGAAGGCGAAGAGGGTCGGTCGAGGAGGAATCTATGGATTTTTGCTGTATTAGGGTGGGGGTGGGGAGGGTTGTCACTTAGACATGTTGCCAACAACCCCCGACCCCCTCTGTAAGCAGTTTATTTTTTCTTCTGGGAATTACATATTCCCAGTGTGTGTCTCACTAATTTAAAATCCAGCTTTCCCGGCTTTGATTGTCTCTGTGTGAGAAGCCACAAGGAGGGAAGAAGAGAGAAAGAGAACAAGAGAGGAAGAGGGGAGGGGAGGGGAGAGGGAGGGTGGTGACAGTGGATGCTTGTATCCTTTTCCCCTAGGCCTCTTTGGGTTGATATTTTCAAACCACCCGCCTAATATTTGCCTTGGAATTGAACCCTTGTGTCCTTGGTTCTGTCACTATCTATACTTCAGAGGCAGAAACTCTCTAAACTTTAATGTGTGTGCACCACAGCATTATTTGTGGAATGTTTTGGTCAGCATACAAAACACTAGGGTAGATTGATTTGGGAAAACAGGGAGCAGAAGAGTGGAAGAGATGCACTTTCGTTCATCATGAGTTAACTTCTAAAGGAGGACAATGGACAGTTTGGAGTAATGAGGTTATACTCCACAGGCTTAGAAATATACCATTTTGATAGCATTAGCTGCATTATACCTTTAGCAGATATCCTTACCCTTTTTCATCTACGTTACAAAAATTGTGAAGATGTTGGAAACATACTGTGTAATTTTGTCTGTGTTTACACCAGTGGAAAAGTTAAATTAGCTCTGGGACCATCATTAACAATTTAAAATTTCAGTTGGTTTTGCACCACTTGTTTTCACCAAATGATATATTTTACTTTGCTTTCTTTAGCTTACACTCCGATGCCTTCTATTACATATATTAGTAGTGATTTGGCAATGTTCCTTTTTGCAAGCATTGTTGCTGAAAAGTTTATTCATACATGGCGGGACAGCCCTGTCTCAGAATTTTTAGTGTATTCATCATTTCAGAAAGGTCCAACAAACAGTATAACTCAGAAATGGAATATTTCGAAGCCTGCATTTTGTTCTATCTATACTCTCAAAAATAAAAAATATAAAAACCCCTTAATATCTATAAATAGCTATGTTTTATGCTTAATGAGTATCTGGGGAGGGACTGAAATTAATGGTGGATTCATTGAAGCTGCCAGTAAGAAACTATGCTGTGGAGCAAATTACTGATTTTTTTTTCTTTTCATTTAAGTTATTATATGCCAGTAGTGCAATATGCACTTTCACATATTATGGCAATGCAAAGTAGGAGTTGAGATGAAGTGAATTACCTTCCAAAGTGATTGAGTGCTGATTTGATGAAAAGCTGACACAGTTAATCATCTGCATCAGTTTTGGGGAAGTGTGTGATATTAGGAATGATGGATCTACCCCCTGCCCCAACTCCCCTTGATAGGAATGCAATTCCATAAATGGCTTGGCTGACTGAAGGCATATGGCTTGGTCGAATTGTCAGTGTTACCAACATTCTAATGCAGAATTGCCATCAACCCTGTCCATATTTGAGTGGTTACGTTACTTAATAGCAGACACAGTTGTAGGTAGGAATGTTTTGTTGTTATTGTTCATTTCCCGGGAATGCCATGAAGCTAGTGAAAGACTTTAATAGCGATTATATATGAATACAATAAGTTAGTTTTATCCTAATGTACTTTCACGTGACTTTTCCCCTTCCAGCATCTCTCCTGTTCTTTCTTTGTGGAGCTTCATGGTTGTGAGTGTAGGGAAGAGGCAGCCCCTCAGTCAGCCCTGCTTTTTCTTGATTACGGTTTTGCTATACAGAGTGATGCGGGTGTATGCCTCTGTTTTTAACACTGTGCTTACTATGGAAACAAAGATACTGTTTATTTGTCTACTTTGTAAACATTCATCTACTTAGTGAAAACAAAATTTATAAGGTTATTAACAAATAGAAAACATTTGTTTACAGCAAGATTTTGAGAGAGAGTTGAGTTAAAGTGAATAAAATATGAAACAGAAGAACTGGCGTCTTCAAAAAGCAGCCTGCTACTCTGATCATTATTCAGTTTACAGATAAAGACCAACTTCCTCTGAAGAATTTAATTTCTGGAGGTTTCTGCCTTTGGTTCACTGGACTGTTACGAATGTATGGTACAGAAAAAGACCCAGTACAACATCTTGTGGAACCTGTAGGAAATATTCTGGAACATTCTCTGTGCCTTTCTCAGAGTTCTTAAAACCTGCTCAACCCTCAGCTAAGTATATGCACTGTTCAAAAGATGCCAAAAGACACTCTCTTTAACCTTAGCTTACAGCCTAGTTGAGGAGAACAGGCATTTGTGTGAGGTCATATTTCACAGTGGCAAAGAACAAGATCTTTGGAGAGAGCTTTCAATTTTAGCACATGCTCTACTTAAGTAGTAGAGTGTTGTGCCCTTTCGTAGTGTTTAAGTCTTTCTCCTCATTTACAAAATGGGAATTATGGTAGACCCCGATTCTTAGGATTGCTTTAAGGGTTAATTAAATGTGTTAAACACAGTACTTGGAATAAACAAAGTGTGTCTTAAGCATTATTATAACTAGGAGAAATGGCTTAAGAACAATCCAAGACAATATATGATTATTTACTGGAAAGAAATGAAAAGCAAGTAGTTAGAGGGATTCTGAAGAGAACGGTTGTTTATGTAGCCAGAGAAAAATTATATTCAGGAGTAGCACTGGGGCTTGGACAGAGATTCCTGGGAAGGATTTCATGCAGGGTGGGTACCACAGCTGGAACAAAAGCAGAGAGGAGAGAAGCACCGTGTGTCTGGGAAGACTAATTACTTGAATACTAGGGAGTGTATTAAACGGTATTAAACATATACAGTCAGAGTAATTACACTATCACTTGGGACAAGACAACTTGTTGTATTGTGGGATCCATTTTATCACAGAATGTGCAGCTACCCAGAGGACCTGTTTTAGTTCTTTGTCTCACGCAAAGCCCCACACCAAGACGCAGAATTCAAGGTCTGTGTCACAATGAGGACCCAGAGTATTCTTTCTCTTTTCTTTAAACTTCAAGGCAGAGAGAAAGTTGAGCTTTCTACACAATAAAGATTTAATATCATGATTATCACGTCTCTCTTGTTTTGCCTTAACCCACGAATATTCCAGAATATATACTTGGAGAATAGTAACCATGATTATTTTATTTTGTCATACATAAAGCTGGTAATTGTAAGGGTAATTGTATTTCCAGGAACTTTATTTTTACTTCGTTGTTGACTTTTCCTTGTTACCACAGGCTCTTTTTTTCTTGTCCTTTTTTTGGTGTTCAGGATTATTAACGATTCCAAATGGGTTATGCCCTTTCAAGTGTTTACTGGGAGACTAGGGTGTGATGACAGCAGAGGGTCTGTCTGGGATTGTACACTGAGCAAGTTAAATATCTGCTCAGTGTGGGGTGACAATTGCTCATTGGCTACGTCTGTTGACACACCTTTATTTTTGGCTGGTATTTATTAACTATTTTGAAATATATATCCCTGAAACATGTATCCAAAAGCATAAATGATTTGAATTATTTTATCAAAAAAGGATTTTCAGAAAATTTTACCTGCAAGTTACAAGTTTCAGTGTTTATAGTGCTCATGTTTAATTCATTTTTAATAGATAGATATAATTTCATTCCTTTCTCCAAAATAGTAAAATACTCATAATTATTTTTTTGTAGTTCTAATATATACAAAATTAGTCTCATGAATATTATGTTAAGATATATAGCTAAAAACGTGAATGTACTTCCAAAAGCTATAAGTTTAACACCATAGACTGTAGCATCTTTATTTTCCATTTTGGAAGTTTTCTTAATATTCTGATGTTTTAAAGATGCAGCGGATCTAAATAAAACATTTTCAAATGTATCATGTCTAGTCAGTTTCATGTTAAAGCACCAGTGATTTTTGACCAACTACTTTGAGATGTTTTAATTCTCCTCATAAGTGAATTTTTATCTTGGAGATGAATTCTAACTCAACCACAAATACACATTCTACAACTCTTTGAGATCATTACTTGTAACACATTATAAAAAAGTGATAGTCTGACCTTATAAAGCTTAATTTTATAGGGCTTTTATTCCTTCTTATTTAAAGGCCATATCTGTGTATACAACTCAGACTGTTATCTTTCATATGTAAAGACAGTGTGCATTAAAGGGAGTGAAAAAGAAGCAACTGTGTTCTAAGTTAAGGTGGTGACCTTAACTTATAGAGACCAGGGAACTGTGGAGTAAGGATGAGATAAAATTAATTAATTTTGTTTCATCTATTGAGCTGAAAAATTTATAACTGCCTGTTCAATTAATAGGATACTTTTAATATGCTCATATGTGTAAATTGGGCTCATATTGTTCATTACGTACCTGCAGTAAAGCCAATATCTTTTTTTTTTTATGGCGCCTTGATGTTTCACAGCTGAAGTCATGAACTCTTAATGGGGGCATGCCAGTTCTCCCACAGCCTACTCAGAAACCACAACCACTCCCTAAAAGACCAGAGGATTGATGTTTCTGTACCAGAGCAAGTGGGCTTATTGCCCAATGAGCAACAGAAAGACCAATGCTGAGGCCTTGGTCTTTTACAGAGAAAAAAGGCTTTATTGTAGGGTGGCCAAGCAAGGAGACAGGAGGCAAAGCTCAGATCTGTCTCTTCATCAGCTTTTGAGTAGGGTATTTAGTTTGGAAGTAGGGAGCGAGGCGGTAAGAGGGCTCAGAAATGAGGGATGAAAAGTAAGTGTAGATTTCATGTAAGTTTCAGTAGCTCTCTGCCCAGCAGTTTCAGCTGGCCTTTATGCCTCTTCACCCAGGGAGCTGGTTTTCTTATGTAACATGGGGTCGGCCTGTGACATCCAAAGCTCCCTATCAGTCATTTTAGTCCCTCAGTGTGCCTGTGGGAGGGGCTGTCAGCAAGTTGTTTCCAAATCTGCAGTTTCCCTGGTACATTGCAGAGCAATCTTGGTGTTTTCCGTGTATCACTTTGTTTCTATCTTGCTTCTATTCTACCTTATGGGCCTTGAGCTTTAAGATAAAGGGTATGGTTCGTTCCCATCTGATTTTTTTTTTTAAGATTTATTTATTATTTATTTATTTATTTTTGGCTGCACCAGGTCTTCGTTGCGGCACACAGGATCTCTGTTGAGGTGTTCAGGATCTTTCGTTGCGGTGCGCGAGCTCTTCGTTATGGTGCCCGGGGGCTTCTCTCTAGTTGTGGGGTGTGGGTTTTCTCTTCTGTAGTTGTGGTGCGCAGGCTCCAGGGTGCGTGGGCTCTGTATTTGGCCACACGCAGGTTCTTGTTGAGACATGCGAGCTCAGTAGTTGTGACATGTGGGCTTAGTTGCCCTGCGGCATGTGGGATCTTAGTTCCCTGACAAGGGATGGAACCCGCGTCCCCTGCGTTGGAAGGCAGATTCTTTACCACTGGACCACTAGGGAAGTCTCCATTCCCATCTGATTTTAACTGTGGTTAGACAACAGTTTGGTGAGAATCCCGTCTTCCAACTTTATCTTAAATTTGTAGGGCCTGAGGCAGTTGTTAAACATCATTGATGCATCTTTTAGTGAGGAGGTAGATTTCTTACTGTGTCCTTAACTACCTCAGAAAAAGCTAATTGCCCTCAACTATTTCAAAGAAAGGGTGTCCCACAATTCTTGAGGGTTTACCAGTTGTGCTCAATATTTTTCTTCAGGCATTGATATCTGCCAGAGTAATTTCACAAGATGTGCTTGCTTTTTCCCTCTAAAATGCAGAAATGTCATAAAGAAGTATATACAGAATTCACTGGGAAAAAGTGTCTGCATCTAAATTTATCCTTCTGTTTACTTATGCTTTCTATGTAATTTTAAAATCATATTACCTAACATGAATTCATTCAACAGGCATTTTTAAATGTCTGCTCCATGTACAGCATTGGGCTAGAAAGTATAATTTCATAGCAAAACTGAATCAGGAATCAGGACACCTGGGTTTTTCCTCCAGATTTTCAACCAGCTAACTAATTATATGACTAAACAAGCCTCAGACCCTCCAAGGCTTATTTATTTAATCTGTATTTTAAGTGACTTAGACCAGATGATATAGTGTCTTCTAGCTATAAAATTCTATAATTCCATATGTGAATTTCCCTTAAAATTTCAAGGCATAATGATTTATTTCTTACTGTGTCCCTCCCCCCACTTTTTGTTTTGAAACACAAACTGTTGCTACTCAAGAAAACTCTTTACCTTCAGTGTCATATGCTTTCCCTTTCCCAAGAAAACTTCAGATTTAGCTTCACAGTGTCTCTGGGCCAAGGAAGAACTAAGAGATCTGTCCCTTTCTTAACCTCTCCCTCCTTCCCTCTCTCTCCTTTTTAAAATTCCTTCCTGGACTGGAGATACATGTCAGTTGCTACCTCTAGATAGGGACTAGTTCAGTATATGTGTGACTTGTTGGAGTAATGCCACTGTCTTTGAAACACTATATGGCATTAATGAGTTTAGAATTAGGTAATATTTAAGTAGTTACATATACTCTAAGGTTAATGTTTTTGCCTCAGGCACAAGCAAAGTCTTATCCCCTAAATCCTATCCCATAGGACTGTGTGGTCACCTGTCTTTCAACCAATCCAACTCCAAATTCCCATTAAAATTTTTTATGATCAAATTTGTTGAGATATGTTTTACATATAATAAAGTATATCCATTTTAAATACTGTTGTGTGTTGATAAATATACCTATGTAACCACCACTGCAATCGAGATGTAGAATATTTACATTGCTCTAAAAAATGCCCTTCCACTTGATCTGCTTTCTGTCTCTATAGATTAGTTTTTCCTGTTCCAAAAGTGAATATAGATTGAATCATAGAATATGTACCCATTTTTGTCTCCTTCTTTCATTGAGTATAAATGTGTTTGAGATTTGTCTATGGTTTAGAGTATATAAACGTCTACAAGAAATCATAGGAGAAACTCTTTGTGAATTGGGGTTAGGTAAAGATGTCTTAGATAGGGCCCCAAAAGCACTAATCATAAAGTTAAAAGAAAAAGATAAACTAGACTTTATCAAAATTTTTTTAAAAAAAGCTTTTGTTCTTCAAAAGACTCAAGACTTGCTAGATCTATGTATCTTTATTTCTATCTCTATATATCTGAAAATGGACTAATTGTATATAGAACTCTTACATGTCAATAAAACAAACAATCCAACCAAAAAAGTGAACAGAATATCTGAAGAAATATTTCATAAAAAAGAGATACTAGTGACCAGTAAGCACATGAAAAGGTAATTAAGTCTATCAGTCACCCAAATAATGAAATTTAAAAGCCGTAATATGTTACCACTGTACAAACACTAGAATGGCTAAATTTAACAAGACTGACAATATCAAGTTTTGGAGAGGATGTGAAGCAAGTGAAGCCCTCATACGTTGCTGGTGGGAATGTAACACTTTGGGAAACATTTTTCTCTTAATGTTAAAAATACTCTTAACGTATAACCCCGAAATTCCACTCCCAGGTGAAATGAAAACACACACAAAGGCATTTACATAAAAATTAATAGCAGCTTTTCTCATAATAGCTTGAAACTAAAAAAAACCCAAATACCCGACAAATCCCCATCTTAAAGTTACTTTTTTGAAGTAGAAAACAAAGATGCTGATGTATTTTATTTAGAAATACGCCCTTTACTTATCTGTAACCTGGCAGCAGAGGAAAGGGAAAGCATTCAAAAAGATTTGTAAAAGTGCCAAGAAATGCAGAGGATGGGTGGCTCCAGGTATGAGACCTTGGTCAGTATCCCCTCTGCCCTTCTCTCTGATCCCTCTGTGTCTAGACCTCATCCTCAGCATTGGTGTCTTGGCTGCTGCAGTGCTGAGCACACCATCATGCAGCAGTGGTATCTCTTCCAGAAAAAAACGAGGAAACTTTTGCCACAAGTTCTCCCTCACCTCTGATCTCACTGGCCAGCACTGGATCCCCGATCCAGTCAACAGTAAGGGAAAAAGGAATACCATACATGATAGACTTAGACTAATGAGGAATCCACCTGCTGGGGCCAAGATGAGGTCCGCTTTCCCTGAAGCTCCTGGCTGTGTGGAGGAGGCTAAGGGGATGGCTGAGCTAAATGGCAGTTTAGTTAAGAAAAAGGGAAATGAATGTTGGGTCAGCGAGCAGCAGTGTTTGTTACGGTTTTAGAGGCCTGCCACGATGTTGTCAGTCTTGTGGGAAAGAGGTTGAAGCAGAAAACTAGGATTGTAGTCACAGCTTGTTATTGTGGGAATGCATACAGAAACAGGTGACAGAGGTACCCTAGGAAAAGAGGAAGGGAAACATTTAGATCCTAGCACACAGCACGAACCGGGGGAGGGGGGGAGTCTAGATCCACGGGGATCATTCAAAGTGGGCAAGCATACACATAATGACAAGCAGAGCTAGGCGTACTGGGGCCCATGGAGTTGGGACAGGAGGCAAAAGTCAGTGCTGGCAGTAGTCTGGAATCCAGGCAGGCAAACTCGATTGCAGTTTGCCCATCTGTGAAATCAGGACCTCAGGCAAGAAGATTTTCATGTTTTGCTTGTTAAGGCAGAAGCTAAAACAGTAATTATTTTCTGTTTTTTTTAAAGGTGTCAACCACTTTAGATTCTGTGTCAAGGAGAGGAGCCATACCTTTGCTTTCTCTAATATTTCCCTGTTATAATCCTGGGCCCCCATTAGTTTCTTAATAAATACTAGCTGATTGAATTAAGTCTCCAAACTCATTCTGTCTTTGAACAAATCAGACAGGTTTTTTTTTTTTTTTTTTTTTGTATACGCAGGCCTCTCACTGTTGAGGGAGCACAGGCTCCGGACGCGCAGGCTAAGTGGCCACAGCTCACGGGCCCAGCTGCTCCGTGGCATGTGGGATCTTCCCGGACCGGGGCACAAACCTGTGTCCCCTGCATCGGCAGGCGGACCCTCAACCACTGCGCCACCAGGGAAGCCCCAGACAGGTTTTCTGGTTAAACAAATGTTGCAGTCATTCATCAGATACTTTCTTACAAATTATTCAAATTGCTGTTTTGGGGGACACAGCCCTGGATCCATATATGAGTAAGATATAGTACTTGACCCTGTGAGTTGACAATCTAGTAGAGGTGCAAAGTACCTGAATGGTTTAATATCAGAGTATGATACAAAGTGTATTACAGTGTGGTACTGACTTCTCAGGGGCATGGATCAAAAGTCCAGGCAGCCCCAAATTGGAAACATTTTCTCACAAAGGATGGGAGAGAGATGGAGGAGGGGCTGACCTTGTATTAGTACTTGTAAATTCAGTCCTGCCTTGGTCTGGGAACTGGGACAGGGCTGAGCCAGCAGGAAGATGGGATCAGTGAGCACAGCAGTGGGAGAGGTGCAGTCACATCCAGGATAACTGAAGCTGGGATGCTGATAACTGCTCAGTAGGCAGCTGAAAAGTGGGACTGCAGTGAAGGTGATAGGCTGGGAGTAGAGAAATATTTTGGCATTTTCTGTATAAAGGTATCTCAAGAATGCAATAACAGAAGATACACTGTTTCAGAAAGAACATGTTTTGTCCTTGACACTTCAACAATACATGCCCATTGTAGAACATCTAGAAAGCAACCAGAAAAAGAAACTTGAAAATAAAAATTACTGCAGTCCATCTATCCAGTGAACAGTTGGCGAATTTTGAGCTTTTTTCCCCTTTGAGTATATCTGAATTTGTCACGTAGAGGTCTTTTTAAAGCAAAGCTGAGATATAATTTTATGTCCTATTTTTTAAAACTAAACATATCTAAGCATTTACTGAGATAATAAAAAAGATCTTCCTTTATGTTAATTTCTGTGTAATATTACATTGATTGGAATTTAAGTTTCTAGTTTTTGGCTGTCTACAGAGATGAAATGTTTGCATTGACCTACCTTTAAATATGGGCTGAGGTTGACTTTGGGGGCACCATGAGAGTGCCTCAAAGATATAGATGGTCAATGTGTATATATGTATATAATATTTTAAATATAATATTTACTTAAATGGTAACATGGTATTGTATACTTCATTTTTATTTCACATACAGCTTAGCTGGTAACATGAGTTATCACCATTATATTTTCACTGCTGCCTACTATTTTATAGTGTGATTATACCATGCTTTATTTAATCCTTATCTTTTCATAGACATTTAGTTAGTTCCTGCTATTTTGCTATTTCAAACAATGTTGTGGTGAACATCCTTACACTGGTTTCTTGCCCACATGTATTAGTATATTTTTTGAAAGGTAGATTGATCACTGTAATTTTGGGTCATGAGATACGTGCATCTTAGATTTTAGTAGTTGATGCCTAATTACTCTTCCAAATGGTAGTACTAATTCATATTCCATCAGCATCTATGAACGTGCATATGTCCTTACTCTTTTACTAATACATGATAATTTTAAACTTGGAAAAGTTTACCACTGAATAGGTAAGAAGGGTATATCTTTGTCATAGAGGTTGTTTCTCTGATTTCTAGAAAGGTTGATTATCTTTTCGTTTCATTTTTTGGTCTAATGGCCAAGTTTTGCCTCTGCTGTCATGAGTGTGTTCACATCTCTGCTCATGTTTTTCTAGTGGATTATTTATCTTATTTTAATTTATAAGGAACTTATTCTCTGGGTATAAAAAATTTGTGGTTGTACTGTTTTAACTATTACAGAGTATGCTGTGATATCCAGTAAGTGATGGTTTTTCTTTTTCCAAAGTTCCTTATCTATTTTTGTACCATTTCTTCAGAAGGATATTATAACCAGGTTATCAAATTCATTAATAACACTTTTGGTATTTTAACGAGTATGGTATTTAATTTAAGATGACTTGAGGGAGGGATAACAACTTTCTAACTTGTAGTCTTTCCATTGCCATGTCTCTCCATTTATTAAGGCCATTTTTTGTGCCCTTCAGTATTATGAATTTTCTTCCTAGTTAAAGTCTTTCTCGTTTCATTTTGAGTTTATTACCATCTTTTTAAAAAAAATATTTATTTATTTGGCTGTGCCAGGTCTTAGTTGCAGCACACGAGATCTTCATTGCGGCATGCGGGATCTTTAGTTGCAGCATGCAGGCTCTTAGTTGTGGCATGTGGAATCTAGTTCCCTGACCAGGGATGGAACCTGTGCGCCCTGCATTGGGAGCACGGAGTCTTAACCACTGGACCACCAGGGAAGTACCTTGAGTTTATTACCATCTTGTTTGTAGTTTCTATTGCTGTTGGGAAAAGGTTTACTTTTCTTTTACATTTCTTAAAAGGATATTGCTGATGTAGAAATTATTCCTTTTGATTTTTATATTTGGATTTAAACCCAGTCACCTTGTTGAAATAATTTATTCAAAAATTTTGTTCTTTATCTTGTGTTTTTCTTACCAGTTTGTATGACCTCTTTATATGGTATGATAACAATTCATGGTTCAAATAATATGTATATGAAAATAATAATATAATGCTCATTTTTTTTAGTTTTTTTCTAATTTTAAATAAAATATTTTTTCTGTTAGCTTTAGTATGAATGAGTCATTCTTCATATGTGAAAACATTATACGGTAGTCTAAACACACCTTTTAGTTTTTAAAATTATTCTCAATATTTGTTTCTTCCATAGTAACCCAAGTATATTATTATATTTATACCAATATCAGTATGTTTTGAGCCTTTTTCTACATGCAGTGTATACACGGATTCATGTACTCACTTCCAAATATTCACTTAGTGCTTTTCTAGGCCTTTATGAACATTTTTGTGTGTAACCCTTCAAAGACATGGGCTTTGTCTTCTCTAGATCTTGGACTGAGTTGACTGAGCAGTGTTCTGATGACAGTGATAACATGTTTATGATAATGCTCATGATATCAATAAACTCTAAAAATTTATCTAAATGACTTTATTATTTGGCTATTTGATACCTTAAATATTATTTTGTCATCACGTTCCTATTGAAGCTGTTGCATTACATACCATCTCCATCCTACGGGCAGCACTGTTTTTTAGAAATGCATGAACACTAAGACAGTGGCCAGTTCAGCACTACTAAGAAGCTTTGGAAGTCTCCAGTTCCTGCCTAGAATTTAATTCTTTGGCACTAGATCTTCTTTTTTCAAATCTGAGGGGAAGCTTAACTTTGGTTTTATTTTCATGATCTTCTTTTACCATGAAAAATTATTATTTTGAATGGAAACGCTTCATTGATTCTGCACATTGAGAATATGGGCAAATTGCCTTGCATTGTAATTATTCATCTGGTCTAGGCCTTATGCATACATATCAGTGTTGATTTATCGTTAATAAACCCATCACCTTAAAATCCTATGATCCACAGTAAGATACTGTAAATAGATGATATAAATTTAATATTGAGGGCTTCCCTGGTGGTGCAGTGGTTGAGAGTCCGCCTGCCGGTGCAGGGGACACGGGTTTGTGCCCCGGTCGGGGAGGGTCCCGCATGCCGCGGAGCGGCTGGGCCCGTGAGCCATGGCCGCAAAAACTGTGATTTTTCTCTGTAGAATATTGAATATGGATGTGAAATTAGTAGCAAGTGGCAAGTAACGATTCATAGAATTGTAAGATATTTGTGTTAATGCTGAATCACTAAATCTAGTTCTCAGAAATGTGGTTAACTTTATAATAGTTCTGTTTTTCCTAAAGAATTATACAAATAAGTGTAAGTTACAATGTGATTGATATGATAAGTTTGAATAAAGATATCAATGAGCAGCATATACCTGTTTTCTGTTCCAGCTTGCTTGAATAATTTGAGATAGATCTGTTTATCTGAGGAAATTTTCTTGATGCCTGGCTGCCTGTGGAAAGAATTTTGTTGCCATTGCTGTTATGAATAGCTGATCTCTTAAATCCAGATATGTTACATTTATTTTTGCTTGTCCTAACTTACAGTTACAGAATTGTTCTTAACGAAAACAAGTTAATATACAAAAATACTCCTTTTTGAGTATTTAAAATATTTCATATCAAAATTATAAATATGTGATATCATTAAAACTTTTATTAGAGTGTTAACTTTGAACAGATTTCATTTCTATTCTTATTATAATTATGAAACAACTCGAACTGTTACTATTTTGCCTTTCATTCAAGAAACTGCAAATATCTAGTACTATAAAAATATCAAACACTTGTATGCTGAAAATTCCCCCCCAATATTGAAAGAAATTGAAGGAGACCTAGATAAATGGAGACATCCATGTTCACAGATGGAAAGACTTAATATTGTTAAGGTGGTAGTATTTCCCCAGTTAATATACGGAGTCAATGCTATTGCTATCAAAATCCCAGCTGCCTTTTTTCTGAAATTGACAATCCTAAAATTCATACGAAACAGGAATAGCCAAAAATGGTTTTTTAAAAAGAAGAACAAGTCTGTCATACAGAGTGAAGTAAGTCAGACAGAGAAAGACAAATACTGTATGCTAACACACATATATGGAATTTAAGAAAAAAAAATGTCATGAAGAACCTAGCTGTAAGACAGGAATAAAGACACAGACCTACTAGAGAACGGACTTGAGGATATGTGGAGGGGGAAGGGGATATGCGGAGGGGGAAGGGTAAGCTGTGACAAAGTGAAAGAGTGACATGGACATATATACAATACCAAATGTAAAATAGATAGCTAGTGGGAAGCAGCCGCATAGCACAGGGAGATCAGCTCGGTGCTTTGTGACCACCTGGAGGGGTGGGATAGGGAGGGTGGGAGGCAGGGAGACGCAAGAGGGAAGAGATATGGGAACATATGTATATGTATAACTGATTCACTTTGTTATAAAGCAGAAACTAACACACCATTGTAAAGCAGTTATACTCCAATAAAGATGTAAAAAAATGATATTAAGGAAAAAAAAAAGAAGAACAAAATTTGAGGATTCAGGGTACTTCCCTGGTGGTCCAGTGGTTAAGACTTCTCCTTCCAATGCAGGGGGTGTGGGTTCGATCCCTGGTCAGGGAGCTAAGATTCCACATGGCTCACGGCCAAAAAATTGAAACATAAAAACAGAAGCAAAGATTGTAACAAATTCAATAAAGACTTTAAAAAAAAATTTGAGGACTCACACTTCTCAGTTTCAAAACTTACTATAAAACTATTATACAATAATCAAGACTGAGTGGTGCTGGTGTAAGTATAGACATGTGGATCCATGGAGTAGAATTGAGCAGCTATAAAAAACCCATACTTTTGTAGCCAACTTATTTTTCAACAAGGGTGACAAGACAGTGCAATTGGAAGAAAAGTAGTCTGTTCAACAAATGGTTCTGTGACAACTGAATATTTACAAGCAAAAGGATGAACTTGAACCCAGTCTCACCTCATATAGAAAAAGTAACTTAAAATGCATCATAGACCTAAATGTAAGAGCTACTTATAAAACTCTCAGAAGAAAAGTTGGTGTAAATCTTGATGACCTTGGATCAAGCAATGGATTCTTAGATATGACACAAAAGAGAAAAAACAGATAAATTGGACTTCATCAAAATTCAAAACTTTTGTGTATCAAAAGGCACCTTCAAGAAAGTAAAAAGACAGCCCACAGAATGGGAGAAAATGTTTACAATCATATATATGATGAGAGTGTAGTATCTAAAATATATAAAGAATTATTACAATTTAATAATAAAAAGACAAATTCCTAGTTTTTCTTGGGAGAAGTATTCGAATAGATAGTTCTCCAAAGAATATATACAAGTGGCAAATAAGCACATGAAAAGATGCTCAGCATCATTAATTATTAGGTAAATGCAAATCTAAAACACAATGAGATAGCTATAAATACCCACTAAGCTGGTTCTAATAAGAAAAAAGGACCTATCAAATGTTGGTAAGGATGTGGATAAATTGGAATCCTCATAGATTGCTGGTGGAACTGTAAAATGGCACAGCCTCCTTGGGAAACCGGTACTTACTCAAAAACAGAGTTGCCTATGACCCAACAATTCTACTCCTAGGAATATACCCAAGAGAAATGAAAACATCAATCCACACAAAGCCCTGTACACCAAGATTCATGGCAGTGTTATTTGTTATAGCCAAAAAGTGGGACAAAGTGGTGGCCCTGAGTTGAAGAATGGACAATGTGGTATATCCATACATTGGGGTAATATTCAGTCATAAATAGGAATAAGTACTAATACATGTGAAAACATGAATAACCTTGAAAACATTATGTTAAATGAAAGAAGCCAGGCACAAAACATCACATATTGTATGATTCCATTTAAATAAAATATCCAGAATAGACAAATCTATATGAACAGAAAATAGGATAGTGGTTACCAGGGTTGGGGAAAGGAGGAGTGGTGAGTGAATACTAACGGGTATGAGTTTTCTTTTTGGGGTGATGAAAGTTCTGGAATTAGGTAGTGGTGATGGTCACACCTACTGGTTGTGCATATAGTAAAAAAATAATCACTGAATTGTACACTTTAAAATGACCAACATTATGGCATGTGAATTATATCCCAATAAAAAAACATAAGGCTAGCGAGCCAAAGAATTATTTGTGGTTTTCTTTTTGTCCATTTGGAAAGTAGAAATTACTCGTCATAATTTTAAATCATATATTTTTCACAAGAGATGAACTGAAAGCTAATACACATTATAGAGTAGACTTTTATTGTGTTCCTGTTATCATGAAAAGGAATATTTTACTTTGAAAATGATATTTAACTATTGTACTCACATCTAGCTGAAAAAAATTTTAACTTGTCTTTCTTAGATAAGATACCCTATTTAGAATACCAAGATGCGTGAGACATGGTTTCTACTCTTAGGACATCTGATGGTATAGTAGGAAAGGCAGACCTTAAACAAATAACTAAAGAATATGATAGAGAGTAGAGGTATAGACAAGAGTTCTAGATAGCAATAATGAAGGGGTATTTAAGGTCAAACAACAGTAGAAAAAGGTCTAGAAGATTCACATTTGAATGCGAACTTGAAAAACATAGAAATTTCTCATAAAGAAAAATCAGGAAATAGCATTCCAGGCTAAGGAGAAAGAATGAAAGTAGGATTATAAATTTAGGGACCAATAAATAATACAGTTGTCATGGTGCTTAGAGGAGGGCAGGTGTATGAGGTGGCAGGAAGGATGGAGGAAATAACACTGATTACAAAGGACTCAGAGGACTTGGGAACCATCTAGATGTGAGAGACAGAGGACAAAGGCAAAGACAAATGTAACTCTGATTTTTATCATTTGTCCTCCTGGTGTAAAACATAGTTTGGGAGTAAGCTGATGTTTGGTTTGGGTGATGTTAAATTTGAAGAGCTTAAAAGACACAAGTTTTCAGTCGACATTTATGAATAAGGTCTGGACCTCTAAGTTGTTTGTATTCAAATTAGAAACTTTGGAGCAAAGATGAAGGTGGCAGTTAAACCCATGGAAGTAGATGAAGTGTCCCAGAGGTTGTCTGAAGTGCTATAAGAAATATGGGATCCTGATTTCCCAAGAACACCAATCACTTAAGAGAAAAACAAAGAATGAAAAAACATTTAATGAGAAAGTGAGAAAATATGTCAGGGTATTTACCATTGAAGTCAAGGAAATCCGCAAAACAAAACAAAACATGGCAGAGAGAGAACTGTTACTCTCACTTTGAACACTTGGTTTAGAATTTTACCCAGAACATACAGAGGCAAAGAAAGGCAGATTGTAAAATAAAATCTTGCATTTGTTCATTGCTTCCACCCATGAGGTCTCTGGGTTTTGAGAGCCAATGGGAGGAAGGAGGGTAAGAGATGGCACAGTCAACTGGGAGGCTCTTCTGTGGCCAGAGCTTTAGGATTTCAGAAGTCATGAAGCCTGGTCTTAGGGGCCCCCGGAGCTCAGCTGATGATGAGAAGAGGCAGTGAGACGTGGCTAGATCAGCAGCCAAATGATGACCATGACCAACACATGGTCTGCTTAGAAGGCTGCCTGTGGTGTTAGATTTGGTTTCTCTTCATCCTGATTTCTGATATTTAAGCTTGCAGAATTTTCCTTCTAGTTACATTCTTTACTACTACACTCACTAATCGATTATTGGCACGGGTAAGGTTTTAACTGTCACTCTTATGTGTGGTTTGTGCAAAATATGCTTTCAGTAGGAGGGAAAAGCTGTATCTCTTGTTAACAGTTTGCCTGTGTCTCCAGCAAAAATAAAGATGTTTTTCTAATAGTGCCCCTATAATTAGCAGAAATAGTTTATCAGTAAAGATGAAACATGTCTCCATATATCTGGCCCCTGCCAAACTGTTTTCACACCATTGTTCTGTGCACAGGCAGAGGGATCGTGAGTTTATTGTGGGAGTGGGTAGAGGTGAGCTCACCATTAATTGGTTTTCCTCAACTTTTTCTCGGATGAGAAGAAAGATATCCCAAGTATGCATTGTTTCCAGGGGTGAAAGGCGATCACCAGATGCTGTCCAGGGAGGGTCAAGACTAAAGAGAGGCCACTCTGTTTGTTCATTAAGAAGCTGATATCATGATGCTCTTCGCCAAAGTAGTTTCAGGGAAATGGTCAGCTCAGAAATCTGAAATAGGAGTGACTAAAGAGAAGGAAACTGAAAATTGTGTGTTTCCAAAGTTGTCTGGCAGAGTTGGATGCTGAAAGGCAAGGGAAGGGGTAGTAGAAAGGGAAAGTTTAGTTTAGTTTGCTTCATTTTCAATGGAGCAGCTTGAGCCTGGGCATAGGGAGTTCACTGGCAAATTAGGTAGTAGGTAGAAAGCAGTGAGTTTCAGAATGCTACCACTTGTTAAAATTTTGTGCTTCATCTCCGCAATTTCTCTTATTTCTACCTGATTGCAAAGCCCAGATTAGACAAAACTCGGTGGAGGGGTGGAAAGAAGATGCCAGTTATGCCTTGCTTTGGATGACGGATACATTGCTGAAGTCCAGTTTTGTAATTATCATTACCTTTTGTAAATCCTAACTATAAGGGAAGTTATGATTTAAAGAAATCCCTTTTTTAAAGTTAATGTCACGACTTGTTTTTATTTGTTAGTAAACAGGTATTTTCATATAGTTTGTTCAACGAGAAGAATTAATGACTTACATATGCATTTTGTTCTGTTCTCTCATTTCTCTTGTGTACAACAGATCAATTTGTAAATATTAAAAGGCCAGACAGGTTAAGTTCTTAATTCTTACTTTAAAAAAAAGTGTTGAAGACATTAGGAATTTGTCTTCAGACATGAAGAATAGACTCGGTTGCCAAACTTGGAAAGTAAGCAAATGTTATGGTCTTGCATTTATATACCTGCTAATTAGGATATTAAATGATATTTCCATGACAACGGAAACTGTCTCCTTGCACGTTTGCCTTATGCCTGCAATAATAGATAACAGGGTATCCAAGAATAGTAGCCTAGGGTCCTTGACAGGCAAGGTGTGTAGGTATTGACACAGAAGTATGCATGCAGGAGGCATTACTGCATTTCTAAAAATGATATTTGAGTTGCTAAAATAATATTAATAAATATTTTAAATATTAACCCACCAAATGAGTAATGATATTGAAAAGACCTAAAGGACTTTCCTAAAATGTTTCACATGCACTGGATTTGGTAAATGACTTCTCCAGTCTCAAGAATTCTCCCACCATGTCATAGTGTGCTTGAGGATGCTGAAGTAACCAATATCTGCTCCACTTCTCTTGAAATGGACAGGGTTAATGGATCAACAGATGTTACCCTCTCAACCTACTTTGTCTCAGGAAATAAAATTATAGAGGTGGACCCAAATCCCTAGGGAGTAATTCTGCCCTAGGGATTAGGGAGTGACTTCACAAATGCTTAAATAAGCTTTTTGGAGTTTTCTGACCCCAGTGATTTTGGCAGATGAGAGAGAATGCTCTCTTGTCTTACTTCCTGCTAGCCTTTGTCCCAAATGTATATTATGATTGTATTATTTTGCAAAAGTACTACTGTGATAGAATTAAATTTAAAGATGATTTTAGATGGATTCATTGAATGTGCTTCAATCCTTTTAAAATTTCCTTTCTGACCACATTCCTCTGGTGAAATAATTGATTTCTTTTCACCATCATTGATTATTCTTGACATGTGAACTTTCTAAACTCCTTTCTCTTGCTGGTTTCTGATGATAGATTTTTGAACCATCCAAAAACCTCCAGGCAGCTACTTAATTCTATACTGTCCTCCTGTCACATAATTTAATCTCCTCTCTCTCCCTCCCTCCCCGTCTCTCCCTCTCTCTTTTCCTGAGTGTCAGTTCTCCAGTGTTACATCTCCTAATCTTGACACACACCTGCACCAGATTAGTTTTTCATGGTCCTAATTTTCCATACTGAAAAACATTTGGTGCACTTCTGTGGCTACCAAATTAAATCTAAGTACCTTAGCCTGCCACTCAGAGAGCTCCTATGTTCCAAAGTCAATCTCTTATTCCAAAAATATATTCACATGCTCCTCTATGTGAACCCTGTGTGCTGGCATGTATGCAACATTGCTCTCCCATTATACCTCTTTTCTCCTTCACGGTACCTGAGACTCATTTTTGCTGTCTACCAGGAGACATTCTACATGTTCTTTAAGTCCATCTAGTATGCATCCTCCCTTCTTGATGACCCTGTATCTGAGCCCTTAAAATGATTCCATCTTACTCTCCTAATATCTAGATCCATTTTTGGTACCCTACCTATGTTATACCTTGTCTTAGATTTATTGCTGTATTTGTTGCCCTGGCTACATATCCCACTACACAGTTGACTGTGAATGTCTTTAAAGAGGGGATAAGTTATATTTATCTAAGTATCCCTTTCAGTCTGTGTCCCTAATTTAATATATGTTCAGTAAGTATGAGAGTAGTTTAGAAACTTATTGAATTTAAATATGTTCACCCTTCTAAGACGTGAAGTGAATGGAAGTTTGTATAAATTTGAGGGTATTTGGAAATATCGACGTTACAGTATCTAAAAGTTGACAGTTATTCTTTGAGAATTAGAAAAAACTCAGTGAGTTCCCATGTGTTATTCTGTTGCATAGTCTTGCATAATTATCTAAGATCATAACGTTTGCATTTTATGAACCAGAGTTTATTAAAGAATACATAATTTGGTAATTATGCTATAGATTATGAGTGACAGAAGTAACCCCTAAACTGATTAGGATCTTAATAATGCCTTATGTTTGTAATGATTTGGGAGTATATAGAGCAGCACAGAGACTATGTCTTCTGTGGGAGACTAGTCCTGACCAATGCTTCATTCAAAGCAGGTTCTGCAGACAACTAAACTTGGGAAGTGATGTTTTTTATTTGCTGTTTCTTTTTTTTTTTTTTTTTTTTTTTTTATGGCTTACGGGCCCAGCCGTTCCGCAGCACGTGCGATCCTCCAGGACCGAGGCACGAACCCGTGTCCCCTGCATCGGCAGGCGGACTCTCAACCACTGCGCCACCAGGGGAGCCCTGGTTTCTGTTTTTAATAGTGTTTGAGAGTTTCTGTCAGTAAACAGGCAAATAAACAGCCCCAAAGCAAACAACAAAATGCAGTTGAACTACATTTAAATATTAGACATCCAGATACCTATAGTCATTTGGCAAGTAAAACAAAAAAGCAAAAACAAAACAACTCTAACAGTCTACCCTCTTGTGCCCAGTCCTGCTGGAAAAACTGGCATCCTGCAGAATACACCAGAGGAAATAACTGATCTGAGGCATTTATAAAGCTTTCTATTAATTATTTTTGTTGCACAAATAATATTGTAGCCAAGGAACTTTTTCTGAAAGGAGAAATTGTAACCCTTGTGTCACCATTGTGGCATATGTTGTTCCCATTTCTGTGTTGCCTTTCAGGATTGTTCATGTTCATTTTCAGCATTTTATTGTAACCATACCATGCATATGGTTATTTCTAAAATTTATAACTACTCTCCTATTGTTATATACATTTTATAATTATCAATTAATGGCTATATATTTCATTGCATTTAAAAAATGTTTAGATTATTTCTGATTCTCATTTACAAACAATTTAGAAGTGAACACCTTTGTGTGCATAGCTTTCTATTAAAAAATCAGCGTACAAATCCTAAGACTACATACAGATAGGAGTTGAAGGCTCTAGTGATTATGGCCATATTGTTTGCTGTAACTGTTGGATCTGTTTATATAGCTTCCTGTGGTGATTGATTATACCCAGGCCATCTACTGTCATGCTAGCAACAGATATTCTATTCAAGTTAATTGACATGAAATGGAAACTTGTGAACAGGCATTTTTATTCTGCAAGCTGATATAGATGAAAATTAGTTTATTATAAAAATGATTTACAAAAACTTTTGCTGCTCTTAACCCATGACCATTGAGACACAGATGTGTTTGTTCTAGTACCTATAGCGCTTCTTGCCCTGAGCCACTCATTGCATTTTTGATACTGTTCTTGTTTTCTCCAATTTCTCAAATATAACATTGTTCATGACTTTGTGATAACTTCTCAATTATATTTTAAGTAGCTTTCCATTTGTGTCATTACAGGCTCCTCTTTAAAAAATTTCAAGTTTTAGAGGAATTTTTTTTCCATTTCTGGATTTTTCTGTGTTATCTCATTATGGCCAATTGGTAAAAATTATTTGAAAAGCTAATTTGTGAAAAATTCTTGCAAAAATAACCTAGAAAGAAATATATATTACTGTTTATTTGATAGCAAGTAGGGAAGGCCTTTCTAAGCATAAAAAAGGAAGGAATTTAAAAGTAAACAACTGATAGATTAAATATGACATACTTTTTTTTTTTTTTGCGGTACGAGGGCCTCTCACTGTTGTGGCCTCTCCCGTTGCGGAGCACAGGCTCCGGACGCGCAGGCTCAGCAGCCATGGCTCACGGGCCCAGCCGCTCCGTGGCATGTGGGATCTTCCTGGACCGGGGCACGAACCCGTGTCCCCTGCATCGGCAGGCAGACTCTCAACCACTGCGCCACCAGGGAAGCCCGACATACATTTTTAAATAGTAAAAAAAAGACAAAATAACATAGTAAACTATACACGTAAAAACAATTTTGAAATATATTATGTACGTCTTAGTCTATTTCGTAGTTAATGACCTCTTACAGATCAGTAAGTAAAAAGCCCTTTGCAGAAAAAAAATGGATAAGCTTTTATTCCAGTGAATATGTTTTGCTTTTGTAATCAGGAAAAAAGAAAATTTATAATCTGGAAAAAGTTGTGATAAATAGAACATAAAGGTAGGCATTTTGCAGTTGTGCCACCTTTCTAAGTCATTTATTCTTACTGTATAATGATACAATCTTACTTTAAGTAAACAATCTTTTTTAAACTAAACAGTAACATCAGATATAAATGCTAGCAGAGTTTGAGTTTCAAGAGATTGATCAAATATGAAGAGAGAGCAAAACAAGGTGCTGAATGGGTATTTCCAGAAAGAATTAAAGATAGTGATGATAGGTTAAGATTCTTACTTTCTTTTTCTCCCAGGCTCCTGTATGACTGCACGTTGTCAGCTCTGTTGAAGAGTTGAGAAAAAGCCCACCCAATTACCATGATTAGAGCTGCCATGCCAGAAAATATCACTAATGTTATTGGAATGTCTCAAAAGACACATAAGTGACTAGTTCTCAATTTCTCTCCTGATTTAGGCATTTATCATGTTAAGTAGATGGTACCCAAGCTTCTTGAGGAGAGGCCACGTGGATAAATAATTTTCAGAGAGGCCAAACCTGCAATGACTGGCCCAGGGTTGTAGGGCACTGAGCAGTGTCTGCTGAAATGGGAAGAGAGGTTGCCAAAAAGTCAGTGTTGGGGAAGCTACTAAAGTAGTCTTGTTCAGGCTTCAGAGGCAGCACCAGGCCTTTCTCTGACCGGACAATGACGCTAAAGCTGGCTACATGCCAAACTGCTGAGCTATACCCAGGCCAGCAGGGGTGGTGCCAGCACCGGTCGTAAACCACTACATAAGACAGAGAGTAAGTCATGGGACTTCTTGCACATTGAGTGTGTGGCCAGCCTCTGGGGATCAAGAACATTTCAAAACTTACAAGTTAAGACCAAGGCATTTATGACAACAACCAGAGCCAAAAACTTGTGGTCTGATTGTTATCAGCCTGCCGCCTGGTGCTAAAAGCTGGGCTCTTCAAGTGGCAAACTGAAGTCTCACCTGTGGGGTGGATACACTGCCCAGGACCTTCCCAACTGGGACTCCAGATTGCTGTTCAAGTGACTTCCCAGCGCTACTTGTATCTGGATGTAGGTGCTTCCCCAATTCGGTGATGTATAAACCTCTGTCTTTACTATTCTTTCTTAGTTATACTGTTCTTAGTTAGTATGCTGTAATCTTTGTTAATTCAATACACTCTCTCTAAATTCTCGTTTAACTGAGTGTAGAGTGGTTATTTTACCAGCGAATCCTATGAACCTTGAAACCAAAAGTTAAGGCTTTCATCAAAACAATCAGACACAATAGAAAACTGTATCTGAATTCACATCGCTAGCCTCACTTTCCTGAGTAGCTAGGTTTTTTTGTAGTTTGTCAAGAGCTGAGTGGTGAAATTAATCAGCTGATAGCATGATCACTGTTCTGTTGATTTTGATTATATATTCATCCCTATTAAGATGCAAACAGTATGGTTTGTCACTATCCGGATTGCTAGGAAAAGTGTGGGCAGTTTCACTCAATCTAATTCCTTAATAGGCTGTCCTAGCTGATAATACAGCCTCAGCTGAAATAGTAAGATCCAAATAGATTCAGCTGTCCATGATACTACACTACCATTTTAAGATTCCAAAATTGTGACAAATATTTTTTGACTAATAAAATTGTTCAATATGAACAAAAATTGTAGCAAGGTTTTCTGAGTGATTAAATTAATATATATATAAATATCTATAAGGAAGGGGTGTGTGTGTGGCGGGGGGAGGCAGTGTGTGCACACATTTGCTTTCAGCTCATCCTCTCCTACTACATTGGCCCCATGGATTTTAATGGAAGTTCACCTGTATCTCTTGGTCTTCATATTTGCCTTTTGTTCTTTACGTGGGGTTCTAATGTTGTTCATCTCACTTTGTCATTGTTGACTGAATTGACCATTCTTTCGTGCAGTGTCTCTGCCCTTTTTACGTGTATGTAGTGGGCTCAGAAAACACCACTGAAAGTGGTTCTCTTAGCGAATTGAGAAAATAACTCCTTGAGTGATTTGACCTGCTCGATCCACCAATCTTCCTTGCCATGAAATGACCACTATTTCCAGAAATTAGAACCCAGTACTAATAATCCTACTTTATTTCCCAATGCTTTCCCCCAGATTTCTGCTCTTCTGGGATTTTGTCATCTCATCTCTCAGAATGCCCTGCCCATGCTCTGTTCTTGCCTTCCTGTCACTTCATGCTATTTCTTATGTCGTTGCATCACATTTAATCCTTTTATCCTTCTGTTCTTATGGTTCCAGTGTCTATGTTTGGAATTTTTTTCTGTATTTTCCAATAGTGAGAGAAATCACATATCTGACCTTAGAAAAACCCAACGAGTAAAATCCAACTGGCTTCCTGGCAGGGCAACTAAGGTGTTTTCTCCATAACCTAAAAACTGTGGAGCTGTCAGCTTATAGAAGGATGACGCTGCAGCAGTAGTTACATAACAAAGATTATTTGAAAAAAAAAAAACAACAACAAAAAACTTGCGTGTATTATTATTATTTTTTTCTGTTTTTTGGCTGTGCTGCGCAGCACGCCGGATCTTAGTTCCCGACCAGAGATCGAACTCGCGCCCCCTGCAGTGGAAGTGTGGAGTCAACCACTGGACCTCCAGGGAAGTACCTTGTTTGTACTTTTAACCGCAAAGTATCAGAAAGAAGTATCTTTAAGAACCGTATACTTACTGTACTTTTATAATCTAAAAATATTACATTTCTTCCTAATCCCCCCCTTTTTTTTCTCTCAGAACTTGAGCAGGCCAGTCCTTATTATTCCAGCCATGATATTTAGTGACCCTTAGAATTCTTGAGCAACTGCTGGCTTGACATAGTGATCCAAAATACTGTGCAAGCACAGTGGATGGCAGGACATGTTGAATGGAGTGATTGGGAAAAATATGGAATATGGCCTTAATATTGAGAAGATTTTGAGAGTAGAAATAGGGGGTAGGGTTGGCAATGGTGGCATTCGGGAACAAATGGAGAGTACGAACAAAACAAGAAGAGCTCAGGGAATGTTGTGGAGAGGTGAAGAGGCTTGTGTACTTGATAAGTTAGGCTCCATGGGGTCAGAGTTTGGTAGGGAAACGGTTGGGAGCAGATGTAGAGGTTTTTTGTTTTTTGTTTTTTTCACTTTTTTGATTATTGACTTTTTTTTTTTTTACATCTTCATTGGAGTATAATTGCTCTACAATGATGTGTTAGTTTCTGCTTTATAACAAAGTGAATCAGTTATACATATACATATGTGCCCATATCTCTTCCCTCTTGCGTCACCCTCCCTCCCACCCTCGGCTGAGGGATTTGGGCTTCACTTTTCCATGAGGGGAAGCTGTCTAATTAATATGTTCTGATGTCTGAAGCATGACATGATGACTGTGCAAAGAGAGAATCATAATTGGGAAAGGTGATGGCAGAGAAATCAATTAGGAGGCTGTTGTAGTAAGTCAGGTGAGGTCTTATGGGGGCCTGAACAAGGGCAGCATGCTTGAGAATGGCATAATCTAGAGGTGATCTGCTGAAACCAAAATCAGAATCAATAAGGATAAATCCAAGGTTCTCATAGGCATGAAAACATCCAAGTAATTGCACAGATAATGGTTAAGAAAAGACTAACTAGGCAGGCACAAGTACAGCAGACAGAGACCTGGGAGTCCAAGAGGACCATATGGTGAATGTGAGTCAGCAGTGTTGTGCTGTTATTAAAAAAAAAAAAAAACAGAACCAACACTGTTGAGAAATATATTAATAGGAGTGAAGCATGCACATGACAGGAAGTGGCCTTTCTGCTGTATGCATCATTGTTCAAACTTTTACTTTTCTTGTGGACTCGATTGGTCTTCACATTTCAAGAAGTGTAGGGAGACCTAGAGAAGGCCAGTTCAAATGCTGGAGGTAACAGAAGGTCCTTGAGATAAAGCTAATTCACAGTAAACCTTTTTCGACCTTGTGAGACCCATTGATGCCATGGAAGTAGTTAATGTCAATTCTAACAGCTGAAAGAACTAAGCTTTCACAAAAGTCCCTCTGCATTAGTCATTATTTCCTCCCACTTTTATCCTTAACATAATAAGTAGTGGGGGGCTTTATTAGGAGAGGAAGAAAAAAGGAGGTCTTGAAGTGCTACCTTTACCCCCAGCTGCGTCTATGTTTGCCTTCAGTTGTCTGATCCTGTCATCTCATCATACTTGTATGGACCCCTCTGCTAGGCAGTGTTTGAAAGTCCCTTTGGTGTCACTTTTCAAGGAAACCTTCCCTGACTGCCCAGACCATATCAGGTTCCTCGTTACGTGCTTTTTCTCATAGCAGTTTTCCTAATGAGCAGTTATACACTCATTTGTGTAATTATTCTATAATGCCTGTCTTCCCCACCAGACTGTAACCTCCATGAGAACAGAAGCAATGTCTGCTTTTGCCTGCTGTTTCCCAAGAGCCTATATAAATATTTGTTGTATGAAATAATAATTATGCCTATATCACAAAAGGGAATGAGTAAGACAAAGAGGGAATTCAGAAATGCACGTCAAATCTTCGGTGCAGGTTTGGACCATTCAAAGAGAGGCAGCACATCTTAGTGGTGTGGACTCTGTTTGGGTCCAAATGCTGACTCTGCCACTTACTTGCTTGAGCAAGTTACTGAACCTCTCTGTGACTCAACTGTCTCATCTGTAAAATGGACGTGATAATATTACTTACCTCTTAGGATTGCTATGAGAAGCAAAAGCTTGATATTTGTAAAGCACGTAAAACAGTGCTTGGCACAGAGTAAGTGCAGTATATGTCCTTAAAATGAATAGAACAGAAAGAGTTTTGCTGCTTGAGCTGACTCTTTCTCCATTTGGAATATCCACACTTTGTCTCCTCAGCCAAAATACTAATCTTCATTGCATTCTTGTTGTAATCTCTTACACTGGAGTCCCCTAAACTATGGTATGAAGGCCACTTGCTTTATTTTAGCTGATTCACAGGATAAATAAAATTTTAATTAATAGCTACGTGTTCATAACTAGTACATTAAATAGATGATTTCATTACAAAGAAGCTAAAGTAAATATTTTTCATGGTAAATATATAAATGAATTATATGTGACTCAATTTTCTTATATATTAATGAAGTCACTTAAAAGTTTAAAAAAAAACTGTTGGATTCTATGAGTGTGCTTTGTGTAGTTTCTGGACACCATTTAAGTCGTTAATGATTTATTTGTTTTTCTGAATATTTTTTAGTATTGAAAAATTTTCCTACTTGCCACAGGTTTGACCAGAGAAGCTGCTTTAGACATCTTAATGCTGTCAAGAGAGTAGAAAATTGGCAGTATTTACTTAATAGCTTTCTGATTGGTATGATTAAATGTGTAATTTTAATGTCATATTGATCAAAGGGTTTTGTTTTGTTTGCCTGTGATTTTGTACCTTGTAAAATGTTCATGAAACATGGCCTGAAGGAATATTTATTTGTTAGGTTTTAAATCTAAAATTGTAATTGTGCTTATCTATGTGTGTTTTGTCAACATTTTCAACCTTTGAAGTTTATACTAGTCAATATGCTTAATAATGGAGTGGATTTCTGATATCTAGCCCAAATTCCTAGGGCTTAGGAGTTGATTAAATAGATAGCATAGTGCTTAGTGCCTCAGTTTGCTAGAATGGTACCTTTGAGAATGTATGGAATTTGCATTTCCTCAGTCTTCATGATTTTTATGGAATATTTGACCTGGTCCTTGTGGTGAGAGTTTTTCTTAATGCTAGAAAACTAATACTGCCATTCAACTGAAAGCTTTCTGGCCTTCTAACTTCTTTTTTTCTTTAGCTTTTAAAAAACTATGCTTTATATTTCTACAACTGAAATATGCCTAACCTTTTAGATTGAAAGTACTATATATTGTGTGAACATTCTTAGCACTTTTTGACTTGCCATGATGACCTGAAGGGCTCTGTCTGCCTGCTGCAATTTCCTACTGCCAGTATTAGCCCACATTTTCATCTGCCTGTATAGGCTATTGTCAGCCTTTCAATGTTGAAAGAAAGAAATGTTGTATTACAAAACGCACTGTTGTATTATCTGACATTAAAAGAAAATGATTTATTCTAAAATAACTATTCTATTTAGAATTCTTTATGTTGAGTTTTGCAAACTTAAGCAGCAGAACTTACTTTTCCTTTTTGTATTTATTATTTGACTTTTTTTGTTCCTGTGAATCAAATGTTTTGAAATTAAGTTGCAAACTTTTAAACAGAATATCTCCATTTTTTTGTATGTCTTGAGCTTTGGAGTAAAACTCCTAGATTTCCATCTTAGCTCCATTGTGCACTAGTGCTGGACAGATTTAATGAGCATTTCTGAGCCCTAATTAACTTATCTGTAGAATGAGGTAATAATGCTAACCTGCAGAGTTGTCATAATGATTAGAGATAATGTATATAAAAGTCATAGCACAGTACTTGAAACATTATCATAAATTATTATCTTACATATGTTAGAGTAGAATGTAGCTGTTTTAACTTCGGGAAATCTTATACACACACACATTTATTTATTCCCAAAAGGTAATCTCACTATCTCCTAGTAAATTAGTCAAAACTTTGAAGAAGAAATATTTATAATTTAGTGTCTTTTTTTCATCATGATGCATTTCTGCCCTTAATATGCTGCTGTGAAATTTTAACATATAATCAGAATTTGGAGGAATTTAGTACATTTAGTGAGTATCAAAATAGTTCGGGGTATATTTTGTCATTTAAAAAACAGAATTCCTATGTTTTTAAAAATTTCTAATGCCTTTTCAACCATTTATAAATGCTCTCTTTTTATTTATGGGCAATTATTTTGACTACCTTGTATTCACCATTTTCCCTCTGCCAAGTTATTTTCAGTAATTCAGCTACTTCCATCAACCCGGTTGGACCTTTTTTAATGCATTGGTTTTATACTTGACTAGAAAATGAGCAGATCACTTTATTGATGACCATATTTGAAAATGTGGTTTTATAATAGAAATTATTTCATAAGCTACACAATATTGCAGAACTATCTGGAAATAATACATTATATCTATCTGTTTTACCAGGTCTACTCTATACCTTTATCATGAAATCAAAATTTTATTAACATCAAAATTTTGGAAATATTAAATAATAATGAAAAGAATACTTAGTTTAGAATTCTTTTTATAAAATTATTAAAGTAGAAAAATACAACTGAATAGTTGTAATACATCAGTTGAATGTATAGGTCAGTTACAGAAAAGTCAGTCTATAACCTCCTGAGATTAAGAGACATAGCATGCAGTGGCTTTTTTGGCATGAGAACCTATAAATATGACATTCTTTTTTGTAAGTGAAGCAGTTGAAACAAATTCTTTTGTATAAAGGGAATGGGTCAAAATTGAATTTGGTAATTCCATCAAATGGGGAGATTCTGAGATTAGAAGATAACTGTACTAGTTCCTATGTTGGATGCCAATACAAGTCTCTTCTATGGTGTAGAAGATATAGACAAGTTCATGTGGCTTTGTTCATAAGCAGTTCAGGAACATCTAGACTAGGTGTTAGTGACATGGTAGAAGTGTATAATATCTTCAGAGCTATTTCACGGTGACATTAAGAGGGTGGATTTTTCATGGGGCACAGTATGGAGATAGAGATCACTTCTTAAATTCTGTGGGTCACCAAGGAAAATGCTTAGGAGGTATTTAGAGTCCATGTGGCCTAACAGAAATATTTTCTTGGCTTTTTTCTTTCCTTGAGTTCTGGGTGGACTTCCAAGCTCAGGCAGGCATACATTGGAATAGGAAGCAAGTGGCTGTCAATTAAAAGACTCCTTTTGAAGACCAACAGTTTACTCTCCAGGGAGGAGCTGATTATACTCCAGTTGGAGCATAAGATAATGGTTCTATTTAATTGGCGACAGGCTAGGGATATCCAGAAGGAAGATGAAAAGGAAGAGAACAAACCTATATTGAGTGCCTACTTGGGAGTGGTTGCTTTAGTTGCAATATGTCAATTAATCCTAGAAGGAATACTAGGCTAGTAATATCATCCATGTCTCGATGAATGCTATGATATCATATATGCAACACTGTAGCTATGTTTCCATTATAAATTCTTGTTTAAAGTGGATAATATCAGTATGAATCTTATAGGTCATGCAGACTCAGGTTTTTCTTTAGTTCCAAATATCTATATGATATTTCAATTGGGCTTCATAGAATACCACTGTTTCAGAGAGAGCATTTTAGCCCCCATATGCATTCTCACATTCTTCCTTTGGAAAGAATGGAATCCCAGAATTAGGTGTAGGATAATATATGCCCCAGCCTCTGTTGTATCTAGATGTGATCATTGACTAAGTTATGTCCAATAAAGTGTCAGCCATGGTGTGTGCAACTTCTAGGCCCTAGGCTTAGAGAGAAAAGGCATGACTCCTCTTCCCCTTCCCTGCTACCCAAAGGCTGGGTTGAGTTATGGTAATGAGATTTAAAGCACAAGATGGAAGCTGCCTATTGAGCAATAAGATAGAAGGAGCCTGGGTCCATGACATGGAGTAACCATATCAATTATGAACTGCATTCGCTCCAACTGTTATATGAGAGAGAAAAACCTTCTTTAATCACTTGCTGTGTTGCCTTTTGTCATAGCAGCTGACCTGGTATCCTAACTACATCAACACCTTAAATATCAATATATTAAGATGATAAAACAGTGAAAACAATACTTTTGTGTAATTGGAGAATGTCTTTTTTTCCTTTTCAAAATAATACTAAAAGTGGTTTACTGATTTTCAAAAGTGAATCCATATACCCACAAAGGGTCAGGGATCTCCCAAGTTAGAAACTCCTGATTTCAGCAAAGGGGGAAAACATGTGTGACTGGAAGTGAGGTAAGTACTCAAGCAGGTTTAAATTAGGCTAGGGCAATAATAATATTAATAAAATTAATAAATATTAATTATATTTATTAATAAATATAATAAATTAATAGTAATTATAAGCACTTAATAGGTGTCAGGCACTATTCTAAGCCATTTATTTACTGATTTAATACTCACAATAAGCCTGTGGGATCAGTACTATTAGTATCCCTATTTAAGAAAAGAGGAAATGTATAATTCAGGCACACGGCCAAGATCACCCAGCTAGTTAGGGGAAGAGGGGGGGTTTTAACCTGGGCAGTCAGGCTCAAGTCTCTATTCTTAACTATGTTTTCTTTTCGAAGATTAAAGACTAAGTTGAGAATGGTTGGGCATGGGGGCAGCTTATGCAGTGTTATGTTTATTATTTGAGCACAATTACTCTGTATATTATCCAGGTACATGTTTCCACTCAAATGATACCTTTCCCTGAACTGTCTATTGTTTCCTCTAGGTCCCAAATTACAGAGAATTACTGGGTTCTTTAATTCTCAGGAGTTTTAAAACCATGTCTCAGAGAATAGCACTCTAACTATGACCTAAAACAACTTAGAATTCACAGGACAGTTTCCTAGCCAGTTGTATCTAAGCTTTCTTGACCTTATTTATTATAGACAAACTTATTATAGATATCCTTTTTTAAATATTTAAAATTTTATTAAACATATTATTATAGTAGTTCTGAATAAACTATAAAAAGAAACTTCCTTATAATCCTTTTATTTACTAAATTACTTCTGTTCATTTATCTATAGGTGTTCATTCAGTTCTTATCCATATGCAGATATATTTAAAAGAGATACTGAGAGTAGTGTGTATTTCTCTTTGATTGCTTTACATTTCTCTGTTGCTAACCAGAATGTGGTTTTGAGTAGACTCATATAACAGATTAAAGCCTATTAAATGTCTCGAAGGTGGAGCAGTCATGTAAACAATTGCATATTAACTCACTGGAATATTATTTTCTTACTTTTATTTTAAGAACTATATACAATTCTTGGCCTTCTCAGCAACAACACTCCCTCCAGAAGCATTTTTATTTATTTGTCTTTCTAAAGAAGATAATGAACCTGGATCATCTCTCAACAACAACTTGCCTACTTAAAGGTTCCTTCTCAGATTTAAGCCTTAAGTCTTGGTCAAGAATGCTTTAGACCAGCAACCTAAGTGTCCATCAACAGAGGAATGGATAAAGAAGATGTAGTATATGATGCATATAGTATCCAATGGAATATTACTCAGCCATAAAAAATAACGAAATCTTGCCACTTGCAAACATGGATGGACCTAGAGGGTATTATGCTCAGTGAAATAAATCAGAGAAAGACAAATGCCATATGATCTCACTTCTATGTGGAATCTAAAAGAGCAAAATAAACAAAAAAATAGAAACAGACTTACAGCAAGCAAACTGGTGGTTGCCAGAGAGAAGTGGGTGAGGGGTTGGGCAAATATGTGAAGGCGATTGAGAGGTACAAAATTCCAGTTATAAAATAAATAAGTCATGGGAATGTAGTATACAGTGTAAGGAATATAGTCAGTAATGCTGTAATAATTTTGTATGGTGACAGCTGGTTACTAAACTTAATGTGATGATCATTTTTTAATGTATTTAAATGCTGAATCACTATGTTGTACACATAAAACTAGCATTATGTATGTCCACTGTGCATCAATTAAAAAATGCTTCCAGACCAATTACTTTTATGTGAATTAATGGAATTTTTGAAAAGAAGAAAATCTGATGTATGTGTTTACTGCAATGTTGAAATGTAGTGTGTGTGTGTGTGTGTGTGTGTGTGTGTGTGTGTATGTGTATGTGTGGTTCTCTCCAGGACCAGTTCTCTAAGGCATAGTAGGGGTAATAACATGATTTATTGATTTAAAATATTTCTACGTAGATGAAATTTACAGAGCTACTCTCCAAAATGATTTCTTTGATGCAAAATTACTGGTGACTAATTTTTCATATTTATTATATTAATAAGTGTTTTCTCCAGTATGACTTCTGGTACCTAACAGTGTTAAAGCCATTAACAAGAGTACAAATAGAGAGTTCTGGCTGAAGAAAATTCCACATTGATTACATACTCTTTCAGTATACATTCTTTGGTGCTCAGTAAGGTTTTCTTATGGATGAAGTCTTTCCAACATTGACAACATTCATATAATTGCTCTCCATATGAATTTTTTGATGCAGAAGAAGGGCAGAACTCTGGCTAAAGAATTTTCCACACTGATGACATTCATATGATTTCTCTCCTGCATGGGTTGTCTGATGTGAAAGAAGGTGACAGTTTCAAAGTATTTTCCATAATCTTTACATTCATGGTTTCATCCAGTTGTGAATTCGGTAGTGCATAATGAGATGAGATTTTTGGCCTTAAGAGTTCCCACATTTGGAGTTCCCTAATGGCCTAGTGGTTGGGATTCCAGGCTTTTACTACCGCGGCCTGGGTTTAATATCCGGTCAGAGAACATCCTGCAAGCCCTGTGGTGTGGCGGTACAGCCAAAAAATTACATAAATAAATTTAAAAAAATAAAAGAGTTCCCACATTCATTTCATTCACACAGACTCCCTCTTACATATGAGTTCTCTGATACATTATGAAGTGGGTGTTCTGTCTGAAAGATTTTCCACATTCAGGACTTTCATAAGGTTTCTCTCTGGTATGAGTTATCCAATAAGCCTATAGATATGAAAAAATGTTTTCTCACATTGATTGCATGTATACAGTTTGTCTCCAGTATGAATTCTCCAATGTGCAGAAAAAAAAGACAGAAGCATTAAAGACTTTTGGACTTACTTCCACATTCTTTACATTCATAGGTTCTTCACTAGTATGATTTATGTGATGTCAGTGTAGTGAGAACTCTAGCTTCATACAGGCATCCTCATTTTATCATGCTTCAGTGTATTGTGTTATTTTACAGATTGAAGGTTTGTGGCAACCCTTCACCAAGTAGGTCTATCAGTGCCATTTTTTTCCAATAGCATTTGTTCACTTCCTGTCTGTGTCACATTTTGGTTAATTCTTAAAATATTTCAGACCCTCCACCAGCAAAAAAACTATGACTTGCTGAAAGCTCAGATGGTGGTTAGCTGTTTTTAAGGAATAAAGTATTTTTTACTTAAGGTATGTATATTGTTTTTTTAGACAAAATGCTACTGCACACTTAATAGACTACAGTATAATGTAAATGTGACTATAATATGCACCAAAAAATTCATGTCACTTACTTTGTGGCAATATTTGCTTTATTGCATTGAGCTGGTACTAAACCTGCAGTATCTCTGAGGTTTGCCTGTATTCTTTACATTCATAGGGCTTGTGTTTTTAGTTATACCCTCACATGTACCAAGGGATGTACTAGGAGTAAGAAAGTTATCACTATCATTTGTTCAGTTATCTCCTGCTGGAGTTCTTGCAAATTGAACAAAGTGACTGTTCTAACAAAAGATTTGACTATCTTTATTTCTCTTACTTACATAGCTTTCCTGATGTCCACTAAGCTAAATTATGTATTAAACTTTTGACACAAGCCATATTTTACAGACCTACTCCCTAAGCATAGCTGAGCAGGAAGAATATGATCTCCTCAATATTTACCGTTTCCATAGACTCTCCTAAGTACTTTCTTTTGTATGAATGCAACTTTCCTGAAGTGCCTCTCCTCATTCTTCCAATAATTGTTCAATTTGTCTTTACATTTCCAGACTCTTCATGATAGTTACCAGAGCTCATTTCTTACCATTTCTTCCATTTAAATGTCATAGAACTTTTTATCTTCAGAAGTGTTATTATTGAAAATTGATGATGTAATTTCAACTACAGTCTCTGAATCTGGCCAGGTCTTTTGGTGACTCCTTTTCTCTATCAGCCTTGGTTTTCCACATGTTCTGACTGGAGGATTTATATCTGTTTGGAAAGCTGATGCCCCAAGGAAACCAGGTCCTCGTATTTCTCAAGCAGCACGTTTCTGTGAATGATCTGCTAAGCAGCATACAACAGCTCTTCTTTCTCCTTCGTCTAGTTCACAGACACGTACCTGAAGGTCACCCGTGTCTGGAACTAGACAGTTCGTAACTCAGCTTCTGTTGCCTCCTCTTTCTTGATGGAGATTTCTTGAGTAAGTGGAGAGACCTGAAAATGCAACACTTCCCATCAGGACAGGTGCGGTTTGGCTTGGCCTGCCCCGACAGTGCGTTTACCTCTTGACCAGTCTAGCTGCTGCAGCCTTCTCCGTGTCACCTCCCTACCCCCACTCCCAGGCACTCAGGCTGACCCATGCCCAGTGCTGCCAACCTGCGTAGAAATGTCGTTTAAAGAAAAGGCTATTTATTCCTGAAGAAGATCTGTTGTGACATCAGGATTTTGTGTCCATAGGTCATGCAAAATATAATAATGTTTTAGAACTCACATCTACTTCTGATTACTCATACAAATACTAATTATTTTAAATTCTCTTTTATATCTCAATTACTGACTTAAAATGTAGGGTATTATAACATAGAGATTTGAAACCTGGTTTAGCCAAGAGTGGTTTTTAAAACAATTAACTTAGATGTCTTTGGGTGGAGTTTTATTGTCTAGTTCCTAGGGTTGCCATAACTACCCTGACACTTGGCACATGGATCAGGGCAGGATTCTTAAATTATGGAATATGCTGCCTGCAGAGCCCAAAGCAGGTTTTCTCCTTGCTCATCTGGTCTGATTAACTTAATTTCATTGACATAGGGGACAGATGTTATGTTTTTCAGAACATCTAAGATGGTTCAGCTCTCTTCAGACTTCAGTGTGACAGAAGACAAGAGAGTTAACCTTACCGTAGTGCAAGACCATAAATGTATGCTGTTTTCCTTCCCATGTAAATATGAATGGCTTCTGAACATACTTCTTAAGAGAGAAAAGAATATATTCACTAGTTCAATGACTGCATACATGAGACTGTGTTAATCTGTTCTAGTAAAAATACCACATTTCACACTGCACCTGCACTTGGGGTAACATCTTGATTACATTTGTGGTAGTCTACTGCCGTCTTCCATGACCCACGTGGTTTTTGTAGAGGTCAGTCTTCTGAAATAAATAGGGACATGAGGGGGACCACCACCCCTAGATCCTTTAGAACATTATGGTTCACAGTAATTTCTGCTATTCCCCCTATTAAGGGATGTTTTGGGTTTTTTTTGCAGTACGTGGGCCTCTCCCTGCTGTGGCCTCTCCCGTTGCGGAGCACAGGCTCCGGATGCGCAGGCTCAGCGGCCATGGCTCATGGGCCTAGCTGCTCCGCGGCACGAACCCGCGTCCCCTGCATCGGCAGGCAGACTCTCAACCACTGCGCCACCAGGGAAGCCTGGGGTATTGTTTTTTATACACCATCTTGAAAGAACAAGGAGGAAGGCAGTATCCAAGACTTCTACTGGGCCTTTCCTTCTCTAACATTTCATTTTAAAGGACAGTGGGCCAAACTGGGAGTTCTGCTCTTTGCAAGTATGTCTGTTTCAATTGTACTTTCAGGGACCACTGACATTGATCACTGGCTGGATCCATAGACCCAGTGGAGTCGCTATGAACCAGACTTGAACTAAGACTCCTTCTGTTACCTGACTCCCAGAGATCCCCACTCGAATGGGGGAAGGGCATAATGGTGTTTCCAGTCCCTAGAGAGCAATGTCATTTCATACTCTGTGTCTAACAGTTCTCAAAATGTCTAGTTTTCCCCTTGCTATACTGTGTGGCTGTCTTTATAAACGACTGATCCTCAGCTGATCCCACTGGGAACTCTCAAGTTAGAATGTTCTCTCAGACTTGTTCTGTTTGAGGTAAAAGGACCACATCTTTGAACCCCTAGATGGAGCAGTCACTGGATGCAATCATTCCCTGGGGAGAAGGCATAACCTTGGCAAGGCATCTTCCTGCAGTGAAAGGCAATTTCCAGACAGGGACTCAGACATAATCCACCAATAGATATCTCTCCTAATATCTGGAGAAATGAGTATTTTGGTCCTGAAAAGGGGATCTAGGCAGCACACCACAGCATCCACTACAAAACCATAGCCAGATTGGAATAGCAGAATGCAATGAAATATAAGAAAAGAAATAAGGTAGTGAGAAGGCCAAATATCAAAGTGTTCAAGCTTCACCTTGTAGTATTATCATAATGTCACTGAATATAACATTCAGTCATTCATTAACTCTTTATACCAAATACCTTATGTTGTGAGAAAGGTTAGGGATCCCACCATTGTTTGGGAGAGTGACAGGTAGAACCCGGGTCTGCTTCCAAGGACTGCTGTGCCCTTCCTACTAAAACTAAAGGTCTTATAGAGAACCTAAACCAAGGTTACTGCTTAAAAAGTGGAGAAATAGAGTACATTGGATGTGTGATTCAAGTCAATGAGGGACGTTTAGATAAGAATTATTATTACTTTAGGAAGTGAGAGCAATTTTCAACTTGTTCTTATAGTTGTGTCCTTTAGTATTTTATACTATGTGTCAATATAAATTCTTCAAATAGATTTTGGTTGTTGAATGGTTATACTTGATCTGCTGTCTGATTCTTCAATGTGACATACTGTATTTTTTTTTTTTTTGAAGGGGATTTTTTTAAAAAAAATTCTTATTGAAGTATAACATACTGTTGATGTAAAGCTTTGGCTGCATTTAGCAAAGGTGGATGGAGAATTGCTTGACGCTCATCTGCTGGGCCCTCTTCATAAACATTGATGTCTGATGGTACATGAAATTTTGTTTGAGTGGCTGAGGATATATATTAGAAACAGTATTAAGAGTTTCCTATATGTTGAAGTGAAATGACATTGCAGCATCATTTGAGGAAAATCACTCAGCATTAGTTTGCATTAATTGCTGGAAATATCTCCTTTAAGATTGTTTAGGAGAAAAAAAGTATGTACGGAGATCCTTAACATTTTGAGAGGACATATGCTACACACTGTTAGAATATAGTTTTGTGCACTTTGTTTCAGAGAACACTGAGATCAGCCCAGGGATAATTCTAGATCTTGCCTTCTGGTGGGACTGACACATTGACTTATTGAGGTAGTTTTGATATACCAGAATCAAATAGCCCAGTGGTTCTGGATCCAACTCCTGTTCAGTTGTCAAGGTTCCTATATGAATGCCTCTGTAAAAGATAAAAATAGGAAAGGAGACTTGACTTACCTCATGCAACGCATCAGATTGCACTAGACATTCTATTTATCTAAATGAATCCTCTTCTCAAAACAGCCCCACAAAAATGGGAATTATTGTTCTTATTTCATAACAGGAAAATGGTGATAATTCCATGGTCCTGGTTTCCTTCTTCTTTTCTTTCTTTGTGGCTTTGCCTTGTCCTACCCAAAAGAGGCATGAAACAAAATCCAGAGAGCAAAATGGATATTAAACCTATTGATTTTTGGTATCAGCGTGTTTTAAAGATCATTTCGAAATCATATACAGTTGGCCCTTGAATAACATGGGTTCGAACTGCATGGGTCCACTTACATGTGGATTTTTTACAGTAAATGTATTCTGCAGTACTACAAGATGGATGGTTGGTTGAATCCTCAGATATGGAACCATAGATACAGAGGGAGAACTGTAAAGTTATACAGGGAGGGCTTCCCTGGTGGCGCAGTGGTTGAGAGTCCACCTGCCGATGCAGGGGACACGGGTTCGTGCCCCAGTCCGGGAAGATCCCACATGCCGCAGAGCGGCTGGGCCCGTGAGCCATGGCAGCTGAGCCTGTGCATCTGGAGCCTGTGCTCCTCAACCGGAGAGGCCACAACAGTGAGAGGCCTGCGTACTGCTAAAAAAAAAAAAAAAAAAAAAAAAAAAAGTTATACATGGATTTTTTACTTTACTTGGATGGGGGAGGTATTCAGCAATCCCAATCTCTGCATTGTTCATGGGTCAACTGTAATTGCCTTTTCTCATTTTAAAGATGAAACCCAAAAGCGCCCTGCAGCGGCTGAGGCCCCATGCCACTCAGCTGGTTAGTAGTTGGGTGTAGTGCTTTTGTTGCCTTAGAGCCCATTCCTTTGTGGGTTATATTTTGTATGCAGATGGGACTGCAAAGCAACACAGTGCTTTAAGCTATGTAGGTGACAACAAACAAACAAACAAAACCCCAAAATTGTTCCTGTCTCTTTTCTTCTTTTTTGGCAAATTTATTTTTGCCTTTTCAAGAGCAAAATGTGAAAACTGCTGTTTAAGGGATACAGTGGAGTATAGAGTGGCTGAGAAAACAGCCAGCAGCCTGCCCTCTGCCCCCGCCCCCATGCCGTGCGCCATGTGTGCCCCTGAATGTGGACGTTTTCAGTGCTGGGAAGGAGAGGTGAGTGTGAAGTTGGCTTCACACTAAGCCATGAAAGAGAGTTTTACTTCAGATCCCCCATTCATGTTATATGTTTCAGTAATTAATATGGGTTTATCACTAATTTAGAAAAGGTGATCAGCCATCTCATTTAAGAAGTTCCTTGTTTTGTTTTAACATTTCAACTGCTCTATTTTATTTGATTTGTGTCTGAATATATAACTTTATTTTCATACCTTCAGAAGTATTTCTTTTTGTGTAAGAAACAGATACCATGCCCTCTATCATGGACAGAATTCTGACCAGAGCATTGGCTCTCATTGTTGGTTATGTGTCATTTCCACTTGGCCAGAGTATTTTTCACATTAGGCTTTGCCAAGGTCGACTAATATAACAGTTACTCAGAAGATAAGATAAATGCTTATTCTTCAAACACAGCTCACTGTGTTTTCCACTGACCTTGACTAAAGAAAGACTTCATGCAGTTCCTTTCAAAGACTGAGCTCAATAAGTAAACAAATGTGAAAAATGTAAATATTTTCATTGGCAGTTGTGAGGATTTAATTTCTCATTGAAACTTAAGAAATTCACCTGCTCTGACAATTTTCTGGCTCTATAAATTGGTCCATTACAATTTTTGTAAAGGTCTCTTTTTTTCAATCCAATTATTGTCGAGACACATTAACCTCAAGTTTCAAAGAGAATAAGGCTATAGTCCTTCCTTGTAGGTTTATTTACCATTGCCTTATTTTTCTGATTAAGTAGTGCATTATCCTTTATATAAAAGAATACTCTTCTGACTCATCATTAATAGAACAAGTGCTATGAGTTAATTTTCTAATAATAATAGAGGTGCTATGGTCTGAATGTTTCTGTCCCCCTAAAATTCATATGTTGAAATCCTAATGCTCAATGTGATAGTATTAGAAGGTGAGCCTTTGGGAGATGATTAGGTCTTGAGTGCAGAGCCCTCATGAATGAGATTAACGTCCTTATAAAGGACAGAGAGCCGGCTTGTACCTTCTATCGTGTGAGGACACAGAAGGAAGTCAGCGGCCTGTGACCCAGAAGAGGGCCTTCACCAGAACCTGGCCATGCTGGGACCGTGATCTTGGACTTCCAGCCTCCAGAACTGTGAGAAATAAATTCCTATTGTTTATAAGCTACCCAGTCTGTGATGTCTTGTTATAGCATCCTGAATGCACTAAGACTATAGATTGTATTGAGCTGTCCCAATTCTGTCATTTAATGTGATCTGCCACTACCATTTGCTTAGAAACTTGGCAGGGTTACAGCTGAGCCCATGACTGAGGATTAGAGATACTCTTCCACGTAATTCTATCTAGTTTGCAGAAGATTTGTGGTGGTAACCTTGACCTCCCTGGCAGAATGCACCATTGTGTGTACTGACCCGACTAGCCCTTTTATTCTTGGTTCACCATGCATCTGAAAAGTAGGAGGCATGGCTGACTTTTGGTCTAGAGCATCTTCAAACATACATGATAATGATGGCTTCTTGTAGTGCATGAAATAAAACCAGTGCCCTGATATATTCCTAGTTACATTGCTGTGTATAAACTGGGCACTCGAATGATGTGTGATGAGTATGTGTTTTGAAACTCTGTGGTGCTCAAACCTGCCTGCCTGAAATGCAGCCCCTGATACCCTAGCTATTCTCCTATGCAAAAGTAGCCAAGTGTTAACATCCCTTGTTTTCTTCTATGTAGAATGGTGCAATGAAATGGGATTTCAAGCCAGACAAGTGTAGATTTAAATACTGACCCACCCCCCAATTATGTAGCCTCTATTTGAGTTACATGATTCCAGTTTTTAAATCTGGAAATGGTATTTTATATATGTGTGTATTATAAAATAGATTGGTTTTATTATTAAATGATCAAAGCAGGTGTTTGGAAATGTTAGTTTTTATTGGAGGAATTAAAAAAAGTTTTCTTGGCTTACCTAGTTTTTTAGAATATAAAATTAGAAGGACCTCTGTGAGTCACTGAAATTACCTATCTTTATCTTCTGGGTTGAGTCTCCTTACATAGATGCAGTCTGCTTCTTAAAGGTCTTCAGAGAGGGGAACTCTAAAGCCTCTTTGGCAGAGTATTCCAGAACCTAACAGCAGTCATAGTCAGGAAACTCTTTCTCATATCTGATCTAAATAGCTGGTGCTGCTGAAATTTAAATTCATTCTTCCTTGCAACTTATGTTTATTATGCTTATAGTAACCCTAGAAATGAATTTAAATGATGACTTAGTTATTCTTGAGATTACTTTTCTTCATAACCTAAAACTTTTGCCTGTCGGGAGAGTTCAGGGCCTCAGGTATCCCTCTTACTTCTGATGTAATGCATTTATTTTCTTGGCATGTATTGTCCTTGGTGATTGTCAGTGAGAAGCCCTTTGTTTCAGAAACTGGAGACAGAATGTGTTGGGTGAGCTTTCAATGTTGGAATTTAAGTCAATATCCAGGAGAGAGGTCTTAGAGTAGCTAGTAGCAATGCACATTTTAAAATTAAATGTAATTCACTTTTTAGGTCTCCTTAGTTTAAAAAAATGACCTATGTTGACAATTTGCCTGTTTAGTTTTAAACTCATTGCCTTTCTAATGGTCTCATATACATTTTATTGCCTAAAATTTGAACCTTTTATACCCTGGGTATGAAAGACTCTTACAGAACCTATTAAGCCCTTGGAGGATTGTGTTAGGCTCTTTAGCTCTGGCTGTTTTTTGCTTTCAAAATGATGGCTCTGCTTGTGGTGGCATATTCCATATGAAGTCATACAATCCATCCTGTAATTTATTTCTTTAAACCCTGTGTTCATATGTGCAGATTAACTGGCTGCTCTGCACTTGTGTCTACACAGGGTTGGCTCCTCAAACGGCTTTAAAACCTCTTATTTTGTAAGCGTACTACTGCAGTGTAAACCTAATTAAGTGAGAACTTTTGGTTCAGTAGAATTACCTGTTTAGCTGTGCATAGGATTTTCCTGGTGAGGCTTGGGCTTGATTTTGTTTTGCTTTGTTTTTAAGTATGAAGCTCAATTGACAACATTGCACAGAAGCTCCAGAGTGTTTACACATATCTAGATATACACACATATAAACATTCATACAGAGACAGTCTTACATTTCAGACCAGAATATAGTTATTAGCATATTCTAGTTCTGTATAGGTTTTTCTCAAGAAATTTAAATAATATTCTTGGTGTGTGTAGGTAGTTTCTTACGCAAAGCTTAGTTTGCAATTAAACATGCACATAATTGTTACTAACTCACTGCTAAACATGGCACTACTATGCGGATTGATCCAGCCATCTAATGATGAAAAAATGATTATACCCATATCCCATTATTAACTGTAACTTAATCAACTATCATTTTATATTGATAATGTCATTTTAGTGAACGTTTCTTCTTCTAATAAATCTCCTAATAGATAACAGAATTCAGATTTTATGAAAGTATCAGTTATGTATATATCTATGTTCATTCATTAAACATGTATTTATGGTTTACAGTAGGTGCTGTGAGGGTTTAATGAAAGACCCATTATGAGTCCTGCCCTAAAGGGCCTTTTGTTGTAATAGGAAAGATAATAAATATAAAATATCTATTATATAGTGTAGAAGGTACTCAGTACCACATAGAGCTTTAGAAGCTTGGAATAACAGTAAGAACTAATTTCCTGTTTGGGGGAATTAACAAGGGCTTAGCTAGGACATGAAAGATGAAATAGACTAGTGTAGGGAGATGTTCTAGCCAAAGAACAAACTGTAAGCCAAAATTTATATGCAGTTTTTGTGGAAACTGTGGGAACTCTTCATTTTGATTGGAGCTTGGGTAATGGTGGTAAATAAGGTTGAAGCCTGACAGTGAAGTCTTTGAATGCCAAGCTAAGGAGAAAATTAGTTGCAACTGTAGGTTCTTTGTTTAGCATGTTATGGGTATTGAATAGATGCCTATATGCTTTCTCTCTCTTTCTCACTCTCTCTCCTTTTTTGTCCTTACACCCCTATCCTTCTGCCTCTGTCTGGCTATCTTTAGATTGTTAGTTCATCAAATCTTTAATCTTTGGTTTTCATATACTCAGCATCTATTATTGGAGGTGCTAAAACAGATGTTGATGAATGAATGTTGAATAATCAAGATGCAACTTTATAGGTAGTGGAGAGATAGAGCATGTTTTAGCCTAGTACTTTGGGAAGCTGAAATTTGGGGAAACTAAGAGCTGACGTCATTAGGTAAGAAGAGACATTGAAAAGAACTGATACCAGAGTTACATGTTCAGAGGTTGTTTCCCCAGTGTATACCACTAACTTCTACATCTGATAATGTATGGTAATCACCTGGAAATTTTTCAACCTGATTGACTTCTAAGCTTTACTCTTTGGAGATTATGATTTGGTAGGTGTGGGGTGCCAAGGATCTGGACTTGATTGTGATAACTTGCCAGGTCTGGGAACCACTTATAAATGAGATATAATGAGGGCCTGGCCTCATTTTTCCTGTGGAAATGGAGGACAGGGGATGTACTCAGAAAATGTTACAGAGATATCATTGAGTAAACTTGTGAACAAATTCTTTCCTGGGGTAGAAAAGAATCAAAACTGACATCAGGCTTTCAATCCTGATGCTGGGAGGCTGGTGATATTATTTGTGAAGCAGTGGTGTTTAATGGTTGTTGACAGAGATATTAATTGTGCTTTGGACAGAGGGAGAGAGTGGGAGGAGCTAGGAGGACATCCAGGATCTCTGTCCAGAAGAGGGTTCCAAGGTTGCCTGGAAGAGAGGACAGCACAGAACTGGGGATGAAGAGTTTAAAGCTGATTCTTATGAAAGTGTATAATAATAGTGATTATGATGGTAATGAAAATGTAAATACTACTTACCATTATAAAGCTACCATTTATGTAGCAGGCTGCTGCTAAGAAATTTACATACAGTTTCTAACATCATCCTTACAAAAACCCTGGGAGATCCCCAATTTACAGGAAAAAAAAAATTAGGACTCAGAGAATTTCGTTTTCCTGTGATCAACAACGAGTGAAGGTGTGGTGTATATGTTTTGATGACGCCAGCATTTGACACACGACTCCAAAAAAAATCTTTGTGCCATAGTGACAAAACAGTGAAGAAAGATCAGCTAGAGATTTTTTTCACTTACCTGAAAGAGAAAATGACAACTTGGAGAAAGTGGTTTTTTAAACAGCAATAATTGCTTCAGAGAAGTAAATTGGTACCAGAACTTGAGAAAATCTACCAGTTTTGGCAATTAGGAAGTCATTAGCAACCTCTGAGGCTAGAATTTCAGAGAAATGGAGGTGGAAGAAGACAGAATACAAGGTAGAAGTCTGTCTTCTGAGACCAGGAGCGGTTGAGTGTAGCAGCTCTATCAGCAGGTTGGTGTTTATGGAAAAGAAAGAGGAGAGACCCTGTCTGTGAATGTTCAGGGTGAAAATGTTCACACACTTTTAAAATATAGACATAGGCTTGGAAGAATCTGAGTGTTGCATAACTGTAAAAATGTCATTGAAATTGGCTTTAATTCAGGTTGCTGGCTTCTACGGGTAGGAAAAAACAATTGGGGAATGTGGCAAGTGTGGGTGGTTGGATGGATAATGATGTGACTTTGTCTCTTTATACTCTTGCTATTAAGGAGAAAAAGAGGATGGATATTGGAAAGGCAAAAGAAATGCCTTTTCCTAGAAAAGACATATCTCTTGAGCCTCTCAATTCCAGACAATAAAGTGTGAGTATGGTAGAAAAAGAATAGTTAAGCAGAAAATGATCTTAAGAGCCACAGACAGAAGCTGAGTTGTGACTATATCCCAGAAGTGCCTTAACCAGAAGGAAATGCTCACAATGAGCTATTTATTCAATCTCAGGGCTGGACATTCATGGAGGAGAAGGATCCCAGATTTCACCTCCTTGTATCTTTTCCCCAATTTTATCATTTTAATATTGCTTTTTCTCATTTTTTGAGATATAAATAACATACCATAAAATTTGCCCTTTAAGATGTACAGTAGAACAATTTTTAGAATATTTGCAAAGTTATAGAACCATCACCACTATCTAATTCCAGAACATTTTTCTAACCCCTAAAAGAGACCTCATACTCATTAACAATCACCGTCCATCTCCCCCTCTATTCAGCCCCACTATCTACACAGTGTTTCTACAGATTTGTCTATTCCAGACATTTTGTGTAAATGGAGTCATACAATATGTGACCTTTTGCGTCTGGCTTCTTTTCCTTACCATACTGTTTTCCAGGCTTATCCATGTTATAGCATTTATCTGCACTTCATTTATATTTATGGATGAATAGTATTCCACTCTATGGGTAGACCACATTTTATTTATCCATTTTTTAGTTGATGGACAGTTGGGTCGTTTCCATTTTGGGGTTATTATGAATAATGCTACAATGAACATTAGAGTACAAGTTTTGTGTGTGTGTGTGTGTGTGTGTGTGAAGATATGCTTTTGTTTCTCTTGGGTATATACTTAGGAGTGGAATTTTGGTCATATGGTAATTTTGTGTTTAACTTTTTGAGCAGCTTCCAAACTATTTTCTAAAGCAAGTGTACTATTTTACATTCCCTCCACCAGTGTATGAAGGTTACAATTTCTCCACATCCTTGCTGACACTTTACTTTCCATCTTTGTGATTATAGCTATCCTAGTGGGTGTGAAGAGGTATCTCATCTTGGTTTTCATTTGCATTTCCCTACTCAATAATAATGTCAAGCATCTTTTCCTGTACTTATTAGCTATTATATCTCTTCTTTGAGTCAGTTCTATTCAAATCCTTTGTCCATTTTTTATTCCACAAAGAAGGGAAGGTCTATTTTGTCTGACATGACTGTTGCTACCTACAATTTCTTGTCATTTCTGTTTGCATGAGATATATTTTTCCATCCCCTCACTTTCAATTTGTGTGTGTATTTAGTTCTAAAGTGAGTCTCTTGTAAGCAGCATATAAATGGGTCTTTTTTTTTATCCAGTCAGCCACCATAAATGCTCTTTTGATTAGAACATTTAGTCCATTGACATTTAAAGTGATTACTGATATGTTTGTACTTACTTCCATTTTGTTTCTTGTTTTCTGGTTGTTTGTGTAGTCTCTGTTTTTTCTTCGTCTTTTAGTCTCTTCCTTTGTGCTTTGATGATTTTTTTTAGTGGTATACATTTGTTCGTTTCTCTCTAGTTTTTGGGTGTCTACTGTAGGTTCTTAATTTGCGGTTACCATGGGGTTTATATATGTTGACTATAACTATATCTACTTGCTTTAAACTGGTCATTTAATTCATTTAATTTAATTCAATTTAATTCATTTAATTCAAACATACTCTAAAATATCTACCTTTTTTACTCTCCTCACCCACATTTTGTGTTTTTGATGCCATATTTTACATCTTTATGTTTCTCTCTTCACTGTTTATTGTAGACAATTTTTTTTTAACTTTTAATCTTTGTACTAGCTTATTTAAGTGCTTGATCCTTAGCCCTTACTATATATTTGCCTTTCCTAGTGGGATTTTTCCTTTCCTATAGATACTTCTTGTTATAGGCTTTTCACTTAGAGAAGATCCTTTAACATTTCTTTTAGGGTAGGTTTAGTATTGAACTCTCTTCATTTTTGCTTGTCTGAGAAGTTCTTTATCTCTCCTTCAATTCTGAATGATAACCTTGCTGGGTAGAGTATCCTAGGTTGCAGGTTTTTCCTTTTCAGTACTTTGAATATATCATGCTACTCCCTTCTAGCCTGCAAAGTTTCTGCAGAGAAATCAGCAGATAGCCTTATGGGGGTTCCCTTGTATATGACTCTGCTTTTTCTTTCTGCCTTTAGAATTCTCTCTTCAACTTTTGCCATTTTAATTTTGATATGTCTTGGTGTGAATCAGCTTGGGTTCATCTTGTTTGGGAACTTCTGTGCTTTTTGTACCTAGATATGTGTTTCCTTCTTCAGATTTGGGAAGTCTTCAGCTATGATTTCATCAAATACATTTTCAACCCCCTTCTCTCTCTCTTTTTCTGAGACCCCTATAATGTGAATGTTGGTATGCTTGTTATCCCAGAAATCTCCTAAACTGTTCTCACTTTTTTTCATGTTTTTCTTTTTGATGATCTTATTGAGTAACTTCCATTATTCTATCTTCCAGATCACTTATGTGTTCTTCTCTATCACTTAGTCTGCTATTCATTCCTTGTACAGTGTTTTTCATTTCAATCATTGTGTTCTTGAGTTCTGTTTTTTAAAATATATTCTAGTCCCTTGTTAGAATTGTCACTGTGTTCATCTATTCTTTTCCCTAATTCAGTTAGCATTCTTAATCCTAACACTTTGAATTCTTTATCTGGTAAGTTGCTTGTTTCTGTTCATCATTTACATTTTCAGGGGTTTTCTCTTGCTGTTTCGGTTGAGAGTAGTTCTTCTGTCTTTTCATTTTACTTAACGTCTTCTGTCTCTGTGAATTTTGGTGGAGTGGTTACCTATAACAGTGTTAAAGAGGTGTCTTTATGTGGAAGTGTTTGTAAACAGTCTGCATGAGCCCAGTGCCTTTGGTGGAAGAGCTGGATTTGATGTGAACAGAAGTCATGTCCTTCCTCAGGGTATACTGTCAGCTATCACCTTGGTGGGGCTGGAGATGGAGGGGCTAGGGCTGGAGCCCTGTATGGGGTGGGGCTTCCCCTCTGCTCAGTGGCTGTTACTGCCCTATCGGGGGCAGGGTCACATCCCAAGTTGATGGAACAGAAGTCTTTTTTTTTTGCGGTACGCGGGCCTCTCATTGTTGTGGCCCCTCCCGTTGTGGAGCACAGGTTCCGGACGCGCAGGCCCAGCGGCCATGGCTCACGGGCCCAGCCACTCCGCGGCATGTGGGATCTTCCCGGACTGGGGCACGGACCGTGTCCCCTGCATTGGCAGGCGGACTCTCAACCAGTGCGCCACCAGGGAAGCCCTGGAACAGAAGTCTTATGGCTCAGGTTTGAGTTAGATGTTTCCTTTAAGCATGTGCTCTCCTCTATCCCAGCACAGGCACCCTCTCCCCAGAGGGGGGCAGTCATGGAGCAGGAGGGGCCCATGCAGGTTTCGAGCCATAGTGTGCCAGCTGCAGACAGAGGTCTGGGCTGTCTCCAGTGTACCACCCCTGCTGCATCTGAGTCTCCTTTGCCCTTCACAGCCAATCACTCCCTGTAACCTCTGCCAACCATACTCAGTTGTGGAGCCATGAGGCAGGGCAGGTGGGGCCCACGTGGGCTACATGGGCTCTTGGCATGTATCAGGACACAGGCTGTGGCAGTCTGGCTGCTGTCACAGATTGGGACCACCCCTGATGTGCTGCCTGTGTAAGCATCAGTAGTGGCACCCCCCACCATGCCATGGTCCCATCAGACGCCACCCAGGGTCCGAGTTGTCTCTGTATCCCCTTAGTGAGCTCTCTCCCAGGTCCTGGCAGTCCTTGCTCCAGTGTGGAGCTGTGAGGTGAAGTAAGTGTGGCTGGAGCATTTCAGTGCACCAGTGCAGAGCATTGGTTCAGGCTGGGGCACGTACTGGGGTGGTCACAGGAAACTGGGCAGCCACTGGAGCAGTCCTCAGTCAGCCCTCTGCCCCGCCTTGAGAGTAAGCCAGCGCTCACATGCTCCTCGCAAGTGGAGTCCAGGATTCCGACGGCCCTTCTGTGAGTTCCACTGGCTCTCCAACCAGCCAAGTGGGCTTGTCTTCCCTGTGTCAGATTCCAGGACTGGGCTGCCTGAGACATGGTTTGAAAAGCTCACTCCCCATGGCAGATCTTCACCCCTTCCCTCTGAGTCCCCTCCCAGGGGCACAGGTCCTGATCTGATCACTTCTCTTCCCTTCCTACCCGATTCTGTGTAGCTCTTCCTTACAGCCTTGTTTGTACAGGAGTCTTTCTTAAGTTTCAAGTTTCAATGAGAATTGTTCCATATGTAGATGTATGTTTGATGTGTTTGTTGGCAGAGGCAAGTTCACTTCTTCCTACTCTACCATCTTGATTGATCCCCCCGTCTTTTCACTTTTTGATGGTGTCTTTTGAAGCACAAATGTTTTTAATACTGATGAGGTCAAATTTATCTCTTTTTTGGGAGGAGTTGCTTGCCCTTTTGGTGTTGTTTCCAAAAAATAATTGCCTAATCTAAAATCACAAAGATTCACAGCTCTGTTTCCTTCTAAAGAGTTTCATAGTTTTAATTTTTATATTTACATCTTTGATCTATTTTTAGTTAATTTTTGTATATGGTGTGAGATAGGAGTCTACCTGCATTCTTTTGCATGTGGATATCCAATTGTTTCAGTACTTTTTGTCTTCAGAAGTTAATTGACCATAAATGTAAGGCTTATTTCTCAATTCTAATCAATTTATCAGTATGTCTATCTTTATGTCAATGCCGTATTGTTTTGATTGCAGCAACTTTGTAGTAAGTTTTGAAATAATACTACCTTTTAATATTAAATATCATAAAACTTATGACTGCCAATTTAAAGCTTGTGGTTTTTAATAATATAATTAGGCAGAATCATTTGCTAGTTTCTGTTCTTAGTCACCTTGGCTGAAAGTTGATACCTTTAGTCTCCCTGGCTGAAAACTTGATAGGACTTTGCAGCCCTTAATTTCTCTGAATAGAGACAGAGGAAAAGTGTCTAGATGGAGACTACAACTCTGAAGAGAAATTGATGGCTCTGATTGTAGAAATTCTAGAAAAAATAAAATATTATTCAGCAATTCAGGTCTATAATTTGAATATTATTTGTTGCTGATTGGATTATAAATTTATTTTAAACTTAACATTTATGGGTTTCCTTTTGGAAACCTGTGTAACATGAAAAGAGAAGCTTTGGATATATTATATACATATAATATATCCATATTTTGTTTAGGTGTACTCATGCAGTTATGCATATGTGAAACAAGCAGCATTATATCCCTTTCTTTTTATTAATCTGAAAGAATAAATGTAGATAAATTGGAGTTAGATGTTAAAAAGCCAGAGTCCTTGTTTGATACTAAAATTGTGATGTATCAGTGTGTGACAGAGAGAGAAAGGGAGAACAAGAATACTAATGAACTTACTTTCTAAGACATTGCTGTTTTCTAAGATATGAATGTGAGTAATAAAAATATGCAAACAACATATGCACTCACATGCCAGGAATGTGTTTGTTCATGGTATAGTACATTGAATGTGACGGGTGAAGTGCAAATCCAGCTGATATGATCAGGTATGTGATTCATCATATTTTGCAGACATTGTTTAGTTATACATTTGGGGAAAAATCTCATCTAATAATAGGATCTGTATATTCTTTCCTTCTTTCAATGTTTTCTCTTCTGAGTGTATGTCATTTATTTGTCATTTAGTGTGTGTACATGTATTTGTATGAAAAATGTATTAATTATTCTCATATAATTTATGATGGGATTCAGAGTTGTTTGGTCTGGATTGAACCCCCCTCCCATCAGTCTCTAGGTAATAACATATCCTTTGTCTCTTTATAGCAAAAATAGATTTTAAAAATAGTTGTATATGTAATCATCAAGACCATACACTACAATTAATTGGTTTTGTTTCAAATTCATTGTGTAGTGAAAGGTGTAATTACACAGCTCAAATTGCATCCCTTTCTCTCAACATCATTGCTGTTTTCCAGTGGGTGGTGGTTTATAAATGCAGGAGTAAGGATGGAATGGGGTCCTTATTTGGTCAAAATAGTCTTATTTTACTCTATGAGGAAAATAGGCATATAAAATTTGGAACTAATTATGTAAATAGTTATTTCCACATTATAATTTATGAATTTCATTTTAAAATCCTGTTCTAAAGGTGGACAGGCCTTTGAATCACATGTTGTTCTTTAAACCAACTCATAATTATGCTCTGTCACACTCACCAAGTATACTGGTGCAACATTTATTTACCTTTCATTAATTTGGAAACAGCATGGTTTGCTAAATTATACACTGGTCATTCAGAATCATCATATCAGATGCAATTGAAGGCAAGATTGAATGGTATGTTTCTGCTCCCACGTTCCAGTCTTTGTTGACATAGAGCACATGGTGCTGTTTCCCATCATAATAATGGAGGCCATCTCCAGGAGGCATTCCTGGAGCAGGTCTGACGAGAGTGCACCTGTGGGGATGGTGCAAGAAGCATTCTTTTCCTTCCAGCCCATTTTGGCTCTGCCACGTGTAGATTTATGTATATGTTGCCCACTTTCACCATCACTCGAAATAGGAATGCAGCTACCCTGTTACAGGGAGGTGATAAAAAATGCATTTTGAGCTGATGTTGTAAAAAATATCCTATTAAATTTCATTTCAGAGTTTTTATTATGTAATTTTGAAGATTCAGCTGTTTGTTTAGATAAATGCCAACGGCAAACGCAGGTCTTTACTCTGTGCAACTAGATATTCCATAATGTAACATACATGTTAGTGGAAGATAACTTTTTGGAGACAAAAGGTGAACTAACAAAAGTCACTGCTCGCTGACACGTTTTAACAGGGGTTCCTTAAGGAGGGAGACAGAATATTTTAAGCTGAGAGAGGTGAAGATGATTGAATTTTCTTTTTAAATGAAGGAGTTTACACATTCTTAGTTTATTTTAGAAATCCTACTCTGCAGACCATACACATTTGCATTGATTTTTGTGGGACAAAAGTGAAACTGGGGCTTCCCTGGTGGTGCAGTGGTTGAGAGTCCACCTGCCGATGCAGGGGACACGGGTTCTTGCCCTGGTCCGGGAAGATCCCACATGCCGCAGAGAGGCTGGGCCCGTAAGCCATGGCCGCTGAGCCTGCGCGTCCGGAGCCTGTGCTCCGCAGCAGGAGGCCACAACAGTGAGAGGCCCGCTCACCGAAAAAAAAAAAAAAAAAAAGTGAAATTGATTCATACCCTGTCACATTAGCGTAATTTATAACACCTTCGTATTGCATATTAACGTTTTTTTTAAATGGTGAGTTCACACTTTTTTCACAAGTATGCTTAAATTTAATTTAATATATGGGGCAAAGAGTAGAAAGAATGGCCTCTCGATACTTCTCTGTTCCTTAGAACATATCCTAATTTTTTTTTTCTCTTTGGCTCTGGAGTTCAATCATCATGCTAGTGATGTTAACAGCTAATAGTTTGTAAGTCCTGACGTCTCTTCAAGTATTTATTTCAGTTGAGCTGTTTTAATCAAGCACTACTTTATTTTCTTATTTTTTTTTTATCTTCCACTTCTCCCACTAAAATAGTAAACTCCATATAGGCAGGGGCTTATAGTGATCATAAAGGACCTGGCAGATCATACTAAAATGTAAACCTTTATCTTGTGGGCAGTGTGTGAGAACAAGGGTTTAAGTGGGGAAATAGCCTGATCAGATTTACATCTTAAAGACAGAGTTCAGAGCAAGATCATGGTGGTCTCGTGGTGGGGGCATGTCTGGAGGCAGGGAGAGGACTTAGAAAGCTGATCCAATAAGAGATAATGATGGCCCAATTTAAGATATTGTTAGTACATTGTAAAATCATGGACTAATGTAAGCAATATTAAGGAGGTAGAATCCATGGGACTTGGTGCTTGATTGATGTAATTAGTGAGGGAAAGGCCGAGTGCAGGACCATTCTCAGGTTTCTTTCTGGGCAGTTAATGGAATCACGTGTGAAGAGAGACAAATATTTTTTCTAAAACACAATGAGTTCAACTAGGAGTTTGTTTCATGTGAAGTACCTGAAGGCCGTCAAGAAGAAATATCCAGTAGGTTGTTGGAGATAGGAATCTAGAACTCAGGGGAGAGATCCATGCTGAGGATAATAGGGTTTAAGTTTATCAAAGCATAAATGGCTGTTGAAGCCATAGTTAGGGAGATTTTCCAGGAAAAATATAAAGAGAAGACTAGGGCTCAGTTGAGCCCTAAGGGTTGTTGACATTTGTTCCATAAATAGAGCCCAAGAAGACAAAATGAGTAGCATCCAGAGAGGTAGGCAGAGAACCAGGCACATGATGTGCCATGAGAAGAACATATCAGGAAGTTTGTGGCCAACAGTACAAGATGATGCAGAGGAATTGAGTAGGAGAAATCTATTAGACATTTATTGAAACAGCATTTATTGGGGGCCTATTATGTGAGTGTGGTCTTCAAACCAACCCAGTAAATGCTTGCCACCAGCTTTCAAAGTGTTTCATTAAAGAAATCGTCACAGTTAATTCCTGATAATCTAATACAGGTTGTGCCTTGTGTTTCCCCCCTTTAAAAGACCTTTCCCATGTTGTAAGGAAAAAAGAAGAAGGTAAATGAAGAGCTATCTTTTCTGTATTCAGGTCCAAATGTATAATTCTCAGGAAAACATTCTTTTCCATGAAGAATAATTTCATTCATTAAGAGAAAAATGGAAATTTTTATAAGGTTGCCTACCAAAGTGGTTCTCCACTTTTATTTTCAGCAAAGCTAAATCTGCATATTGAAGATGTATCTTGATATGCAAAGACCCAAAAGATGAAATGCTGACACACTTAACTGATTTCTTTCATTTTACTTTCTTGATGTTGGCTGTGTACATACATAGGCAGACAGTCATATGAGATAGTTACAATTATTTGGATGAAAGAAAATGTAATATTTTGCATAAAATGATGAGAAAATGTAATTGGAAAAACTGAAGGAAAAATGGAAATCCAATTTTCCTTAGTTTGGTACTCAGTATACAATTCATACCTGTCCATTGTGGTGAAATGAAATACTTTCAAGTTACGTTGTATTTGGAAATTGAATCCTACTTTAATTTCTTGCCATTAGAATTTCTCCTGTACTTAAAGTTCTTACTAAAATGATATGTTAAAAACACAAATAGCATATTTATGATTTGCTTTAATCAATGAAACATAATAAAATGTCAAATGCTCAACATTGACAAGAATTTAAATAAAAAAGATACTATACTGAACAAACATTTGGATAAACACATAGAAAATGCCTACCAAATTCAATATAGTAGCTAATTTTTAAACTAGAATTTAGAAAGAAAGTCACGCATTTTGTAGACAAGAAAGCTGAATTGGAAGAAGGAAATTTATTTGACTAAGGTACATTGACAACTCCTATAGCCTTGAGATCGCATGAGGCCAATTTCATAAAGTTCTGCTGCTCCTTTTTTCTTACGGTGTTATCACTTGTAATGCATTCTCTTTCCCAAATGTGTTTCATCTTTTATCTCTAAAAGATGGAATTTTCCTTGAATTTCTTATAGACCTTAATCTGGCACTCCTAAGGCTTTTACAACATTTTAATGTTTCCACATTTACTGGATATGTGATTGAGTGTGACCAATGCAGGCAAGTCTGCTTGACTTTACCTGAAGAGGCCTTTCAGTTTTACGTTTTATACCATTGCTCAAGCAGGAAGTCACCTCTACCTTCTGCCTCTTATTTTTTCCACCTGCCTCAACAGGTAAGGGCCAATTCAAATGTTGTTGCCCCTGTATAGTCTTCACTTTTCATCCTAGTCAGAATGAGTTAAACCTTCCTCTTTATTCTGGCTTGATGAGTCCCCCCAGCCCCCTTCCCAGTCAAGTAGAGGCAGAGATGTTAAATGAATTCCTTGGAATTGCAGTCTGAGGTCAGGTGGCCATTGCTTATGGGGAGGCCACAGAAGCTGGAGCCAAGGGATGTGTTTTACAATACAGCATCCTGGGAAGAAGCCAAAATCAGGCAATGACCCGTCAACTCCAAATGGTTAGGCTTTGAGGGATGGTGCAAACTGGAGGCTCCAATCAGAACAGAACAAATGGTTTAAAATTGAGGAGAGAGATGGTACCTTAAAAAAAAAATCACTAAACCAGAGAAGACTGGACTGTTCTTAGAAGATGCCTGCAGACTTGATGGGGCAGAAGGTAGACATTAAAGACACTGACCTGAGGAGGACACCAGATCTTTTTTTCAGACATCAAGTAATGCTTCTTATACCATTTACATATAGTAGGATGATAAATTTTTATCTCATCTGATAAATGTAAGAGTCTTCATAGTCACGTTTTTATTGTATTCTTCTTTGTTCTTCACTTAGTATAATGTCTGGCATATCATTAGTGCTAAGTAAATATTTGTTCATTTATTTAGTAAATGTTGAACCCATTATATATGGAAGTGTGACATACTGACATTTCTAATTTTATAAGTTCATTAAATCGTTCATTCATTCATTTAAAAAGTAAGTACTAACTATATCTTGGTAATTATACAGAGAAGCAAAATTAGTGCTTATTTCACCATCTAGGGGAGAAAGCAAACAGTAAATGGTTACCACGGTTGCATTAGGTATGATGACAGGTTTCTGTATGGGGCATTATGGGAGCCCTTCTGGAAATAGATATACTCTTGGGGAGAGGCTAAAGAGTTCATTTTTGCTGGGTGGAGGAATGAGCAGGAGGCTGCCAGGAGAGTCATGGGGCAAAAATGCATGTGAATGTAGGGGAAATGGTTTGGTAGGTGAGTGTACTGGGGATTGAAAAGGTAGGAGAGAGCAAATGCAAAGAGGGGTCAGATCATGAAGGCATGCTATACTAAAGAATTCGAACTTGATTCTTTGTCTTGAGAAGGACTGAAGGATTTATAAAGGAATTCTAAGTGCATTTCTTTTGTTCTTCACTGCTTTATTTTCTACCTAATTTTTGATGTCCTATCCCATATGTGCTTCTAGGAATCTATCAGGTCTTAAAACATTAAACCATCCAGGAATTAATGGAGGACTTGATACCACTGTCACAAATATAATCACCACTTAATGGTTGTGTCTGCATTGGAAACTCCATGTTCCTATTTAATAATTTCTTTAGCAAATTTAAATTCAGTGTCAGCTAGGCTTAAGCAACATATGTAGACTGAGACTTTTAAAAAATCTATTAAGGTAAAAATAAAACATTATAATTACTTCTTATGCCAAAGCCCTTTTGGAATTGAATGTGTTGATATTTATTGTGGAGATAACCAGGCCATAAATTCTAAAAACACATTTTATTACTTTCTAAATTAACACGGCTGAACTAAAATGAGACCATGGTTTATAATGACTGGTTAAATCGCAGTAATGTCCTCTTCAACCTAGTAAATTGGCATCATTATGTACAATCCTCACATTATAACAGCATTGCCTTGTAATATTTAGAGAATTTATTCTGTATCTTGACTTGTAAATGTGTTAAACCAGGACTTTCAAGTGATAGATAAATTTAAATTCACATGTGTTAATGATGTTGCTGTTTATAATTAATATAATTAAGGACAGAACTTCAGGAGTTTTCACAGCTATCATTTGCTCCTGAAATCTAAAGAAAGGTGGAATTACTCTATTTCTTGGTATTGGTATTCTGCATTTATTGGTATTCTGCAGATTTTATTCTTCAGAAAGTTTTAATGAGCTAGAATTATGCCAGAAACCTTGATATATGTCTTTTAAATTATGGCAGATGATGTCTAAATAATTGTCTATCCTGATCTATTATTTCTTGAAAGGTCTTCAGGAACATAGCTTCAGTACTCTGTTCAGTGAATCAGATCACTGTTGTATTCCCCTAGTAGACAGTTTTCCTTCTGATGAGATAACTGGCATTTTTTAAGTAGTGTTGGGCAAGGTCTTGGTATCACAATCCCAGGTGTTTGGCAAATCCCAGGAATAATTTTTCCTTTACATGTTTCTGGGATATAAAGTGAGATACTGTTGTTGAAGTCTTTGTAAACATGGAAAATAATTTCTCACAAATAACTGATGTATAAAAATTGTATGATCCAATTTAGATAAAGGAATTAAGAACCTGACGATGAAATTTGCTGATCATAACTTGGTCAGCATAAGAAGTATGATGGTACTTGTAGATCACACTGGGAATACTTCAGGCTAAATGTAGAATTCAAAGCACTTTTATAAATTGAAAAAGAGATGAGAAAATTTGATAGTAAATTTAATTGGGGGCACATTCCGGGAAGTACCCTTCAGAATAATAATAAGCTATAAATGTAGAAAATGAGAATGACACACTATAAGTTTAATAAGTGAAAAAAGATCTAGAGATAATAGTGAACTAAAATTGAACATGAATTAGTCACTCTTCTTTTGCATAGAATGTGTAGATTAAGTGCTATGCAGAGTTACAAAGAAAATGAAGCAATACAGTGCTGCCCTCAGGAGACCAATGAACTAATGAAAAAAATATAAATATGAAAGGTCCAAACTATAAAGTATCTATGTTGTTCTCATTCAAACTCAGGGTAATTTGCCTACTGTTGAGTGCCTGTGTGGCTGGTTGAAAGGACCAAATGTTAAATGATTTTGCTGTATTTTATATCAGCACTGATAACAACCCAGTTCACTTTCTTCTGAGGTATCTCCTTGATGTATAGCCTGGGAAAATGTGGATCATTAAATCATTAGAAGCACTTGACCCTAGAGGATTATGTACCATAATATGCTACTTGAATTTTTTGGCTTAAATTATTTCAGTGTTTTAAAAGGAATCGGGCCTACTTTTTATTTCTTTTTTGGAATAGTCAGTAATACATGTCTCATCTTAGAAATGATAATCCATCATTTATGTAGTCACTAAGCTTTAAATTTTTAATTTTTGTTGGGCTCCTACACACGCCCACCCCTTATCAACATATTCAGTCTATTACATAGAATTTTAATCTCAGAACTGGAGAGGAACCTTAGAGGTCATATAGTTCAATTATCATCTGAGATATGCATCCTCTTTACAAGATCTCTGATAAATATCTAGACTATTTTTTTAATATCTGGAATGACAGGTAACTTTCTAAGTTCTTTCAAATCTTACTTCCTGATTGATATATTTGTCCTTTCAGCTTTTAACCTGGTTTTGATCGTCATCATGCATGGAGGTCTGCAAATAGCCTCCTAACTGATCTTTCTTCTCCAATTTTTTCTTTCCTAGAATATCTTTACACCACTGTTTCAATAAAATTCCTAAAACACTTTGATCATATTGCTACCTTGATTCAGAAACCTTCAGTAATTCCCTGTAGCCTGCAGGATAAAATCAGAACTCATTAACTTGAAATAGTCTAGCTCAACATATATTTCTGGGTTTAACTTCACCTTTTTCAGCTTCCCCAGCCCATCCTTTGAGCTTAGTTGGTCTACTTACTGTTGCTGAAATTATATTGTTCTTTCTTGTTCCAGTGCTATTGCTGATGCTACTTCCCTTACCTCTTCCTCTTTCACTACTACTCTCCTCTTATTTAAATACTACACATATCTTAAGAGTGAAGCTGATCTTGGGGAGACAGCAGTGAGTGGTGGCTTGAAGCAGGATCTTAGTTCCCTGCCCAGGAATTGAACCTGGCAAGGCTGGATGAAAACCAGGAATTCTAACTGCTAGTCCACCAGGGGCTAGAGGCTAGAAGCAAAGTTGCCCTGGCTTTTGCCCCATTGAAAAACAAGAATGTCTTAAGGAGGCAAAAACTGTAAAAACAGGCACAAAGTTTATTATTATTAGCACAACACAACATGTGGGAGAGCACGCAGAGAAGCAGTTTCTTTAGACGGAAGCAAAGCAGGAATACACATCCAGAGAGAAAGGGTGTGGGCGTCTTCCTTATTGAGGAGGAACACGGTAAAGAGGCAGTTAAATCATTTATATAAGGGCAGTTCTTCTGGGTCTTTGTTCTCTTCTGGCCAATTATCTCGCTTCCTTTCCCACATCTGACCTGTCTTAGGGCCCTCCCCAGTATGCATGCACATCTTTTTTTAAGATGGATTCCAGTGCAGAGGCCTATGGGAGGTTGATGCCACCTGTTACGAGGTGACGACCCCTCCCTTTTTGACCCCCCAAGGAGCCTTCCTGTGCATGTACAGTTAGGGAGGTTTTCTTGACTTCAGGAGTGATAGATGTGGTCATTTTATCTCTTTATTCCAGCAGACCTCAACTCCTGCCATTAACTTTATCCTTGAAGTGTCTAGGGAAAACAAAGCTCCAGTTTATTCCACTTGACAGACTCCAGCTGTTCACCCAGGGCTCCGTCTACCTCCTACCTCCCAGTGCTCTCTTTGGTAAATTACTCCAGACCACACCCAGCATACTGTGACTCTTCTTTTCCTGAACCCTTATGGGTGCCCATTTTCAGCCTCATTCATTTGGTGCATAATCATGAGCTAACTTGGGACAATTCTCAGATTGTTATATTAAATTGTAATTTGTCTTTTGTATTGATGTTTAACTTTTTTCCCCCACATTTTAATACTTGGCTATCTTCCAGATTTATTTTATGAGTTGATATGGTATAAAGCATATGGTTTTCTAACTATATTCCACCAAATCTTAGGGATTCCTGGAAATATGACTGGGGAGGGCGAGGGTATAGACTGGAATTTGTGGTTCCCCAGCAACTTCTACCTGAACACCTCTGCTTTGATCTGTTTTTATACCAAATCTATGCATTTGATTACTTTTGAGAAAAGCATTCAGACTAAAGATGTTTGAAAACTGTGAATGAGTTTTCCCAGAAAACATGGAGAGGAACCCAGACTTGGAAAAGAGAGAGTGGATTTTATGTCCACTTTTAACTGTTCACTGTCTTCTACTTTAGTTTCCTCATTTAAAAAATTACAAGGTCAACACTTATTACCTTACATCTCTTCCACTGTAGAAGTTGATGATGCTAAGAAAATTAGCTTTATTAAAATATAGTGACATCTGATTTTTTTATTTTTAAAAAATGTTTATGGAAAGTATATATTTACTTAGACCATTCTATTATGAAGTTGCTTGCAGTTTTTAGTTGCTGTTATGGCCAGAATGTTCTACATATGGCACATTAATTATATAATAATTAAATACGAAAAAGGCAAATTCTTTTCCACTCTTTCCTTTTGATCGAAATATTATATATGGCATTCATGTACCTTTTGCTCTTTGGTACCACTTGCAAACCCTTAATTAGCATCATACCAGAAATCCTTGTATAAACTTTAAAACCGTGAGAATGTTGTCTTCAAAAACCACAGAATTCAAAAATAAGGTGAGGTGGGTGTACAAGCAGTTTAAAAAACATGAAGGCTAGATCTGTGTAAACTTAGAGAATGTCATTCCTTAGTTCAATTTTTTCTCCAATATCTTTTTCAAAGTAGGAGGCCACCATAAAGATATGTAACAGATGTAAGGCAGAGGAAAGATCTTAATCTTGCTTGTTTTGCTTGTCCTTAACCTCACACCTACAGTATTTAAGGATGCCAGTAGTTGGCACCAACAGAGTATTCAGTTTTAAAAGTGGAAAAATTTAAAGCCTGAAGTTTACCTAGTTTGAGGTCTGCTAGGAGATTACCACTTAACTCAAATCATAGCCATAGTGAAACAGATCAAAGCCTGAACTTTGCAGATTATGTTATTCAGCAGGTTTCAGCCACAAACCAAAGTCTGCAGATGAGGGACTAAGATTTCCAAGAAGTTAAGCATAGAATCAAGATTTTTCTAATTCTAGAGAAATGCAACTCAAAACTACAATGAGTTACCACCTCACAAGGTGGTGCAGTGGTTAAGAATCCGTCTGCCAATGCAGGGGACACGGGTTCAAGCCCTGTTCCAGGAAGATCCCACATGCCACAGAGCAACTAAGCCTGTGCACCACAACTACTGAACCTGTGCTCTAGAGCCCGTGAGCCACAGCTACTGAGCCCGCATGCCACAACTACTGAGACTGCATGCCACAACTACTGAAGCCCATGCACCTAGAGCCTGTGCTACACAGCAAGAGAAGCCGCTGCCATGAGAAGCCCAGACACCACAACGAAGAGTAGCCCCTGATTGCCACAGCTAGAGAAAGCCCATGCACAGCAATGAAGACCCAATGCAGCCAAAAATAAATAAAATAAATAAATTAAAAAAAATAAAAACACGAGAAGATACTAGAATAACAAGGGTTTTTTTTTGTGCATCACTGTAGAATAAGATGCTTAAAGTTGTCATGAGGAATAGTACCTGGCATATCTTGGAAAATAAGGCAGGTGTTTCCATGTTGATAGTACTGTGAGGCGCTGGTATAAGAGCTTATGCTGCTGGTCCTGGCATTTGTTATCAACAAGAGTTTTTAGATGTCTCTTGAGGAGTGAGAATCCTCTTCAAATTCTAAGAAATAATCTCTGGTGCTCAACATTTGCAATTTCTCCTCAAGCAAGTCTGTCTCATTTAAGAAAAGAATTATGGCGACATTGCTGAAAACCTGGTTATTGACAATCCTTTCAAAAATGCTCAGAGATTCTGTAAGGCATTGGTCATCTATCTTCCCTACCATCTGGTCAAACTCACTGGAAGGAATAAGGAAGCATTCAAACCGACATTTCCTTTTTGATCTTTGACCGCCTACATCACACATTTTGAAAGGAACATAGTAAGTTTCAAAGTTGTACTTAGGAATATTTTGTTAGGTATTCTGCAAAGCAGAATATCCTCTTGTGATGGACTGTATCTGGCTCTTCGAGCTTATCCATTCTCAAGGAAATAGTTTTACAGATTCACCCAGCTGAAATTACCCATGGTTCTCATGTGCTTCCATCTGCCCACTGTGCCCTCATAGCAGAAAAATATTGAAAAAACGAAACAAAAACCTGGCATTGTCACTATTCCCTGGGCCACCATGGGTGGCCAGGGTTGTCAGCTGTCATCATCTTGTCTTTACTGAGTTGGTTTGAATTACCTCCCCAAGGAATGTGAAGCTTCTCTTGAAATCTACAAGCACTTGCATACCTTTGGTCATGTTGCTGGAGATAGTGGGGTGAAACCCCTCACCAGCGCTCTTAAGAGTCCTGCCCGTAGATGACCCACATCAGCTTCAGGAAGATGGACCTGCTGCTCTGGTTTGCTCCTAGAAGCCCTGTTTTCCATGAACTGCTTCAGGTAGGTCTGACTTTTCCCAGGACAGGCATTTGTCCATCTCCCTAGATTCTGCTGCTGCCTGGCTTGCCTTCCGTCACCACACAGCTGGGTAAGTGTACTGAAAGCACAGACAGAAAGCGAGGAAGTCCTGAGGCTTCATTTTCCCTCCAAACAGTATTAACCACTGTAAAGAGTCTCCTTGGAGTTTAGTACAAGAGCATCTCTTTTGGAGGACAAGACCTGAACTTGAATCCTGGGTCTACAAATGAGGAATCCTGGCCAAATTACTTAACATTATTGAATCTCAATTTCCTCATTTCCAAAATAAAGATAATCATAACTGTCTCTCAGGATTGCTGTGAACAGCAAATGAGGAGAGCATTAGTCTAAAATGGTTAGCCCAGCGCTTGGCACTTAGGTGTCTGGACTATGTTACCTCCTTTTTCTTCTCTGTAATTACCTTTTTTTCAGACTTATTTATGAATGACTTTGGAAATTTTTCTCAATAATCAAACATTTAAAAGATGAAAGTTTGCCACTATTCAGACTCTGAAAACACTTCTAAATGAGATCAAACATTTGTTAGTAATGACAATTTCAATTCAATAAATTGCCAATTGAGATATTTAGATGTCTACTTCTGTTTGCTTTGTTAAAAAAAATCAACCACATTTACCTGTGTTGGGGAGGAGAGGAATTAAAATAGAAGGAGGTAAAGAGGATTTTATGGGAGATGGACATTTTCTCTATTTAATATTTTGTTTTCGTGGTGGTTACACCAGTGTATACAGTTTTTAAAACTAAACATACTAAATATATCTGTGCTTTTTATTTAACAAACAAATAAACTGAGGTATAATATACCTCGGTTTAAGAAAGCACCCACATTATATAGTATTTTAAAAGGTTATATCTTCTACTTTATTCCATCTAAGAGTCCAGAACAAGAATCTCATTATTTTGTTAGTCAAGGCTCCTATATTTATTTATGTATTGTTTATAAGACCAGGTATTAGTATATCTGAGATTAAATTTATGGGGTGTGTATGCTCATTGGTAGATGATATCATTCATTTTTAGTGTTTGCTTTTCTCTCATTTTTGAACCTACAACTTCACTAGGCATTGAGCCTGTTGTAAAATATGTGGGTCAGTTATTTATAGAGTTTAAATTAAAAGCCTTATGCATTTAAACTTGGTATTAAAATAACATATTATTTCATTCATAAATGAAGAAGTTCAGAGATTTCCTTGTTTTCTGAAATGGAGTTATGCATCATTTAGGAAATATGTCTACTAAAAACTTTAAAGCATAACTTCCACTTTAATTTAAATTTATTTTACTTAAGTTTACCCATTTGAAAATGTGAGTATACAAGTTTACAGCCATGTTCTTCATGTTGGTTTTACATTTTAAGCTTTCCGAGTTCATGATTTTCCTCTTTGATCTTAGTGCATTTCAAATGTTCCTGTGAGAACCATAGTTCAGTTGCTTAAGGCATGTGTTTTACATAATGTTAAGATGTTAGGATCACCTGTAAGTTCTTATAATTGGACTCCATTGTATTATGTATTATGGTTGCTTACCACCCCAAGTAGTTTCAGAATGTTTAATGCTTTCTTCATTCTTTGAAGGAATGATGCATTTTTAGTTTAATTTCACTTATTTGTTTTCAGATAAAATTTTCCAATATTACATTAAATGGTATTTAATGACATCAAAATCTACTTAGGGATTTTAAAAATATATATTTATTTAGATGAGTTTTGTAAAAATATTGATTCATATCAAAAGACATAGCTTTCATTTAGAAATGTTATTTTAGGTCATTTTGCAGTGATATATGGCAAGGTACTGGAAAGTCAGTGACATTTGCCCTTTCAAACTGTAGGAAGACTATTACAAATTATTTCACGCTTGAAGAAGTTACAAAAAATATATATAATATTTCGATTAGCAGAAGTACCTTCATCCTTTCTAAATCATTTATTGTAGATAGCCTAAAACTTATTTTAAACCATTAATTAATTTGGTGCTTTAAAATACACTGACTTTTCCCCTATGATTTTGAAATCCAATTAGGTCAGGTATATAAAGGAAAGTGGTGTTTTAAGGTGTTACCAGTTTAATAGTGTTGGCACTCTGCATGTGTTTATGACAGTTTTGCTTCATGCAGTCACTCTGAGCTGAATACATTTGCTGTTCTAAAAATGGGAGAATCTAAGTTTAATTCAGTCCCTCTGTTTAGGAAGGTGATATTGTGTCCTTTTTATCTGATACTTTAATGTAAAATTTTATAAATTCATTTGATAAATGTAAGTGGAAAATGTTTGAATAGATTATTTAGATGATACTTGGGTATACTACCGTCATCACTGCCTTTAATCAGGTGTGATCATTGAGATGTGAATGGCTGCCATGTAGATATCCTCATGTGGACTAGTGGGCCCAGACAGTACAAAAACTGAATGGAAATTGTAAATGAGTGAAAAGTACCCCAACACTCAGTAGCTCCATAGCTAGAAGTACATGTTTCACTACGTATTTTGCTTTTAAATTTTCTGTTTAGATATTTTGGTCTTTTTTCTATTAGATCATTTGTCTTTTTCTTATTAATATGTGGCATTTCATTATATTTTCAAGATAATATTCCTTTGTTGGTTGTATAAAGTTCAACTATTTTCTGCCATTTTTTATTTAATGGGGACTTTTGATGCTGCTACTTTTGAGATAAATAATTTATCATTATTTTATCTTGCATTTTGTGGGTTTCCTTTTTAGTGGAGGGCATCTTGCTTAGGAATTCTCTAATCTTAAGGACAGAAAATATTTTCCGATATTTTCTTTTCAGTTTAAACATTTTTTCATTGTATTTTGTTTTTAGTTTAAACATTTTTTCATTTTATATTCAAATCTGTCATTTGTCTGGAATATATTTTTAAGTATGAGTCAGGTAGGAATCTAATTATGTTTTTCATTGTGTGGATGAATACAATTTCCCCAGTAGCATTTGTAGTCTGTTTTTACGGTTTTTTTTTTTCTTGTATAAATTTATTTTATTTTTACTTATCTTTGGCTATGTTGGGTCTTTGTTGCTCTGCGTGGGCTTTCTCTAGTTGCGGCGAGCGGGGGCTACTCTTCGTTGTAGTGTGTGGGCTTCTCATTGTGGTGGCTTCTCTTGTTGCACAGCACGGACTCTAGGTGTGTGGGCTTCAGTAGTTGTGGCGTGCAGGCTCAGTTGTTGTGGCTCACGGGCTCTAGAGCGCAGGCTCAGTAGTTGTGATGCACAGGCTTAGTTGCTTCACGGCATGTGGGCTCTTCCCGGACCAGGGCTTGAACCCATGTCCCCTGCATTGGCAGGTGGATTCTTAACCACTGCACCACCAGGGAAGCCCATGTAGTCTGTTTCTGCAAGCTCATCTGCCATGTACCCTCTGTCCACATTGACTTTTCATGTAACATAGATCTGCTCCTGGGCTGTCTCTTCTGTCCTGGTCTGTTGGACAATTTCTAAGTCAGTATATTTTATCATTATTGCTGATTTGTAATAAGCCTTAATATCTAGCCAGATAAGTATTGTATCTAATTTTCCACATGGTGCGTATTTTCCTTTCTTTCAGTCTTTTTGTATTTTAAATATGTTGTCTGTTAAATGGTATATAACTGTATATTTAAGAGCCACACTGGCTATCTCTGCTTTTTTTTGGGCACACTCTCTTTTTTTATTACTTTTATTTTATATTGGATTATAGTTGATTAACAATGTTGTGTTACTTTCAGGTATACAGCAGAGTGATCCGGTTATACATATACATGTATCTACTCTTTCTCAAATTGTTTTTCCCTTTAGGTTATAACAGAATATTTAGCAGAGTTCCCTGTGCTGTACAGTGAGTCCTTGTTGGTTATCTATTTGAAATACAGTAGTGTATATATGTCAATCCCAAACTTCCAATTTTTTTATCTCTGCTTTTTAATAATTTATTGTAGCCTACTTTCATTTTGCTTGGGATTCCTGCCATATTTGGCATTACTACTAATAGCATACGTTGTACATTTTTTATTTGATTCTTTTTGAATTTTTACCCTACTTTTAATTTTCTTCTTAGAATTCTCTTCATTTTGTAATCAGGTATCAGACCAGGTTCTAAACCATATGTAGTAATGCTGGTATGTCTTGAGGCCCTGGATCTCCCTCATGACCACAGAAATTCACTATTTTTTCAAGGTCTCATTAAAGATTTAATCCTGTGTTTAAAGGTGCCTACAGGGCCCATTAGACATATGAACTCTTCCACCAGTGGGCCAGTTTAATATAATCTTTATTCAATCCTCCTTTTGTCATCAAATTAAATATTTTTATTGCCTTGGCTTTTTTTTTTTTTTTTTTTCTGTATGCAGGCCTCTCACTGTTGTGGCCTCTCCCGTTGCGGAACACAGGATCCGGACACGCAGGCTCAGCGGCTATGGCTCACAGGCCTAGCCGCTCCGTGGCATGTGGTATCCTCCCAGACCGGGGCACGAACCTCCATCCCCCCGATCGGCAGGCGGACTCTTAACCACTGCACCACCAGGGAAGACCCTGCCTTGGCTTTTAAAATAGCATGTTTGTTTGGGGAGAAGTCAGGAGAATATGGTTTAACCTCCAAATCTTTGGCTATTCTTCAGCACAAAGGAAAGATATTTCTTCTGAACAAAGTTCCCACAAGCTTGTGGGCCATCTGATACTGAAGATAGAAAATTTAATGGAAAATGCTTGGCTCTCAGATGTTATTACAAAAGTTACCACTATTTCAGGAAAGGCAAGTAGGTCTGAATTGGAGCTTTGGTCAAGAAATGCCCATTGTAGCAACCCCGACTCCTGATTAGATTTTAGAAATCCATGTTTTTTAGGATCTGCTTCTTTTTTTTTTCTTTTTTAATTGGGTTGTTCATTTTGATATTGAGTTGTATGAGCTGTTTGTGTATTTTAGAAATTAAGCCCTTGTCCGTCGCGTTGTTTGCAAATGTTTTCTCCCAGTCCACAGGTTGTCTTTTCATTTTGTTTAGGGTTTCCTTTGCTATGCAAAAACTTGTAAGTTTGATTAGGTCTCCTTTATTTTTGCTCTTATTTCTTTTGCCTTGGGAGACTGATCTAAGAAAATATTACAATGATTTATGTCTGAGAATGTTTTGCCTATGTTAACTTCTAGGAGCTTTTTGGTCTCATGTCTTATACTTAAGTCTTTAATCCATTTTGAGTTTATTTTTGTGTATGGTGTGAGGGTGTGTTCTAACTTCAATGATTTACATGCAGCTGTCCAGTTAGGATCTGCTTTTTGAAGGTGTAGACGTTTCAGAAATTCACCAGTTCCTCTGTCACCTTTTTCGAGATATTCATGAAATATTTTTATCTTATCTTTGAGTTTGTCAAATTCTAATATCCAGAACTGTGCCTGGCTCCCAGGAGTCATTAAATAAATGTATGTTGGGAAAGTAAAAAGGGATGTGGGATGGAATCCTGACTGGAAGACAGCTAAGTGACAAAAATTAGGCAGAAATGAAAATTGTTTCACCCTCCCACCTGTAGAGGGAGAAAAATACCACAATGATAATGGAATTTTATATACAATGACTTTGGCAGTTTCCCAGTGCTGTTAATTTTAGGAAGACACACCTAATTTAATTTTTGGCTGCTGTTCCTCTCATAGAAGAAACTGATTTATTACACTTGAAAACTGATGTTTTGATTTTCAAGAATGCCAGAGGGATTGAATACTGGCAGCTGTGAAATATCTTTCCATACCAGTTCGTGAGAATCTTAGTGGGCAGTGGATTTAGTGATGATTTCAATGTTTCAGGAAAGCTAGTGGCAGCTGTACCTTTATGTAGCATACATATGAGAATCAACTAAAGCAACAGTCTTCTTTGTGTTTGCATGAAATTTTGTAAGGTCAGCCTGGTGATGCTTAACATTTTCAGTGATCAGAAGTCTGGAATTGACCATAATCACCTATGCCTTTGAATACTTTTTAAAGAGTAATAATTTGGTAAGTAACTCAGGTTGGTTAATGGCTTCTTTATGGTCCTTGTTAGTGAGAAGGTTTGGAAAAAATTCAGTGATTGAAATGGCCCAACTATCCACTGCCTTGTTACCTGCTCTCAGTATTACCAAGTGCTTGATGCATGCAGCCAAGGCAAGAATGTCTGAAAGGTTATATTGGGCAAGCAGCAATTTAATTCAGATTCTGATGTTGTAGTATCAAAAGGTATGACAAGCAGAGTAATGGTCCCTCAAAGTTGTCCGCTGTCTGATCCCCAGAACCTGTGAATATGTTGTCTTTCATGACAAAGGGGATGTTGCAGATGTGATTAAGGTTAGAGACCATGAACTGGGGAGGTAATCCTGGATTATATGGGTGGCTTAGAAAATGGAGAAAAGGAGCTGTGAACCAAGGGATGTAGTGGCATCTAAAGCTGGGAATGGGCCTCAGCTGATTGCCAGCAAGAAACTGCAGACAGTTCTACAACCTCTAAGGACTGAATTCAGGGAACAACCTCAACAAAGAAACAGATTCTTCTCTAGAGCCTCTGGAAAAGATGCAACTCTGCTGACACCTTGATTTTTGTCTGCTGAAACTCATTCTGGACTTCTGACGTACGATACTTCAAGGTTATAAATTTGTGTTTGCTTAACCTACTAAATTTGTAGTAATCTGTTATAGCAGTGATAGAAAATTAATACAAAGGGTAACTGATTTTTCCCTTTAAAATGGATACAAAGAAGAAATCTAATAAAATTTATGAAGACATCTCATTCTTAAATATAACGTTTTTCTTATCTGAAGAAGAACAAAGTGTTGGCTAATTTATGTAATCGGAATTAAATAATATTTTCCTAGAGTGTATTTCCTGATGAGTAGGTAATAAGTATGAGGAAAAAAGTCAGAACCCTCCATTCAAATAAAAATTCATTTATAGCTTTGAGTTTTGGTGCTGAGTGATTTGATTTTATCATTGTGTTCCCTTTTCAGTGAAAAAGGAGCTGTATTTAACTTCCCAAAATGTTAGTTGATTAACTTTTTTGGCCGCTCTGAAAAGCAAACTATTAGGATTAGCCCAAATTATTCCCTAGATCAATGTGTCTTGGCTAAACTTTCATGTGTAAATCAAATCCCTCCATAATCTTGTTTTTAAATATTCCTCTTGGAGATGTACCTCAGAGAAGGATCACACATACAACCCTGTGTTATTTTTAACTTCCTGTCGGTGGAGACAAATCCAGAAAGAGAAACATTAGTCTTTGCTATGACTTTGATTTTGCTAGATTTTAGAGTTTATAATTTTTCCCAAGGATAAAAAAGACAGGGAGAAGTAAAAGTCCATGGGTTGACAAATTCTTTGCCATTTCCCATTTTTTTCAGCTGACAGTGATTAGCCATACCTATACAAAAACATCTTACTAAATATTCATGAGACTGTTCAGGATAGTTTTATGGTGTACTACACTTCTTCGTTTCAGTAATAGAAAACGCAGATGGGAAAATGGAATTGAAGGTATGCATATGAAACTGAAAAGGAACCAGTGGAATAAATCAGTTTTATCACTTACTAAATCATTCTCCTGGCAAAAAACAGTAGTAGTTCAAATGGATTTATCTTATTCCAAATTATATACGAAATTAACTTTCACATTTTGTTTCTTCCATAATCTAACTAGGCCTGTTGTTACAGTTTAGAGAATTGCAGATGGTATGGTTTTTCTACTTTAGTGTGAAATCACAAAATTAAAAAAATGATGAGCATGAAGATATATAGCTGAATGTGTAAACATGATAACTGATTTAAGAGAAATAATATGGACAGATTATAAGCAGACCTTGTAACCTATATTATGACTTAGAAGTGGTTAAGAATGTAGGCTGAGCCTGCTTGAATCTTACTGGTTACTCCATATTGGGACAATTTTTAAACTTTAGAGGATCTCAGTCTTCTCATGTATAAAAGGGGGATTATAATTGTACTTAGGTTTGCAATGAGCATTAAATGTGTTAACCTGTAAAGTAGTTAAAACATTGCCAGACACGGGATAAATGATCAACAAATGTTTGCTATTATTTTAATCTTTAATTATAAACATTTTCAAACATACACAAAATAGAGTTGCTTATATGACTAGCTTGTTTCTTTTTTATAATGAACTGTCATATATTCCTCACCTGGGTGCTAGAATTACACAAATGTTGCCAGTTTTTAAATGTGTCTCTTAGATTTTTGTCTGGCTGTTATAAAGCATGTCATTTTACCCCTAAACGCTATTCTTAAAAATATAAAATATGGGCTTTAAAAGAACATAACCATTTTGTCATTGTCCCATCTAGCAAAATGTAAAATAATTTATTGGTTTCAGCTAATATTCAGACCACAATTAGGTATTCCAGTTTGCTTTAAAAATATTTTTTCATAGTTATTTGTGTGAATCAGAATTCAAACAAATTCCATATATTGCATTTGTTGTTATGTTTCCTAGGCCCTTCTCCCTTTCTCTCTCTCTCGCTCTCTTTTAAAGTTCAGGTTTATTGAGATGTAATTCATATTCAGCAAATTTTACTACTTTTAGGTGTGCAATCCTATGGATTTTGACAAATCTATCTATTTGTGTAACCACCAGCATAATCAAGAAGTTCTTTCGTGCGCCTTTTAGTCTATTCCCTCCCTGTTACCACAGTTCCTTGAAACAACAGATATTTTTATCTGTCCCCATAGTTTTTTCTTTTCCAGAATATCCTATAAGTGGAATCATGCAGTGTCTAACCTTTTAAGTCTAGCTTCTTTCACTAAGCATAATTATTCTGAAATTGGTCTTGTTGTTCCCTTTATCATAGCTTGTACCTTTTTCATTGCTGAAAATTCCATCATATGGATGATGGAATTCCATCATATGGATGATGGTTGTTGCCACAGTTTGTTTATCTATTCCACTATTCCATCACATAGATGATGGTTGTTGCCACAGTTTGTTTATCCAGTCACAAGTGGATGGACATTTGGAATGCTTGTCATTTGGGTTATTTTGGGTGATTATGAATAAATCTTAATATAAACATTCACAGTAGGTTTTGTGTGGATATATGTCTTTTCTTTGGGTTAAATGTCCAGGAGTATTTATCTAGGTCTGCTGGGTCACATGGTAAATGCATGTTTAACTTTTTACAACACTGCAAACTGTTTTCCAGAGTGGCTGTACCATTTTGCATTTCCAAAGCAATATATGAGAATTCTGTTTGCTCCACATTTTAGTCAACGCTTATTATTTTCAGTATTTTTTATTATTATTTGACCATTCAAAAAGGTGTAAAGTGATGCCTCATTGTAGTTTTAATTTGCATTTCCTGATTACTAATGACCTTGAGAATCTAAATGTGCCTGTTTTTCTGACCCCTCTTTTAGTCAAGACCAGGCTGTCTCCCACACATTTATTTATTTATTTATTTTCGATTCAATTATTTGGTTGAGGAAACTGAAAATCTTGTTTCTTCTTCATTTGTTGTTTAACATGATCCCCTTTCCTTCATCATTCTTATAAGCAGAAAATTAGCTTCTAAACTAAGTTTCGGATATATGTTATTGATGGAATGCTTCATAGGCCATCTGTTTCATATTGTATCACTTCTGAAGGCACCTAACATCTGATTGACACTGGGTTCAGATGCTGCCAGTGTTATCCCTTCATTCTAAAGATGACCATCAAGACTTGCATGGTGGCACAGTGGTTAAGAATCTGTTTGCCAATGCAGGGGACACGGGTTCGAGCCCTGGTCCTGGAAGATCCCACATGCCGTGGAGCAACTAAGCCCCTGTGCCACAACTACTGAGCCTGTGCTCTAAAGCCTGGGGGCCACAACTACTGCAGCCCGCCCACGTAGAGCCCATGCTCCACAACAAGAGAAGCCACCACAATGATAAGCCCGCGCACTGCAACGAAGAGTAGCCCCCACTCACTGCAACTAGAGAAAGGCCGTGCACAGCAATGAAGACCCAACACAGCCAAAAATAAATAAATACATAAAAAAATCAATCAATAAATAAAGATTCTCATCAACTGTTCATCTAATAGTTTCATCCATTTACCTTTTCCTGAATCAGTTATCTTGTTAGGTGTTACAAACAGGTGTTATATATTCTAATTTTCCCCTTTCTCTGTATTTATCGGTTGGTTTTCTTCTGTAAACGAAGAGTTTTCCTCACTAGGGCTACCCAGTTACCTTAGAGCTTATTTAGAAAAGTTGGAATTGGTAACTTTTAGAGGAAGGAGTTAGTTTCCTTGAAATTTCCAGTGATAATTAATGGGTGATGGTCATGGTGGGAGTGAATTTTTTTCTTCCGTCTTGTTGTCTTTATCATTGCATGTCATTATGAATTCATGATTTTTGTATATTCAGTGTGTTTCAGTCGATTTCAGTGATTCCTGCTTAGTTCAAATTCAGGTTATATTAATGAGGTAAAAAAGAAAAGCAAAATGTAGAAGTCTGTAGATTTTTATATGTACTTGGATCTGATTCCTGGATGTTTTTTTATGGTTGATTTGTATATAATGCATGCACCAATCTCACATTCATGAAATTATCTCGCTCCAGAAAAAGAAAAATAACCTGGTAGTATTTCATGGGGATTGATATAAATTAATAAATTAGAAGAACTGACATTGTTATGATACCAGGTATTTCTATCCAAGAACACCATCATTTCTTTTCTTTCAAGTATGTTTTTCGATCTTTCAGGAGTGTTTAAATATTTTCTTCATGCAAGTTTTTCACATTTCTAAGTAGTTTGTCTTTTTGTTGCTGTTTTAAGTCATGTCTTTTGTTCCATTAGCTTTTAAAATTGTGTATTTTTATTTGTATGTATGAAGGCTACTGGTATCTTTTATTGTTTGCAGTAGTTTTTCACTTGGCTTTTGAGGCATTTATTTGTAGTGTGAGATAATCCTACCTTTTCTTTTCTAATTCTCATGTGTCCAATTGTTTAGTTTTAAGTGTGTTGGATTACACTTCCTAGGCAACGTTAAGTAAATAGTGGTGGCAATAGTGGACATACATTTCTTATTCCTGAGTTTACTGTCAATATTTCTTGCCTTTCCCTACTAAGGCAGAGTTGGCTTTTATTGTTACATGACTGTAATATGTAAAGAATGGGAATATGGGACTGGTTTTAATACATGATACTTTGTCTCAGAGCTGGCCGGCAACTGCAAATGGCATTTTAATGAGAAAATGTGTCAGTGATGTGATTTTTTTTCCCCTTTTAATTCCTGGTGCAGCAGGGAATGCACTTGCACAGCTGGACATGCTTGCTGACCTGACTTGCTCTCTGTGCTGGCTACAGCTGCCTCTCACCCCCACTGTGCCCCTATTGTGTCAGGCAACAGGTCTAAACAGGTCTCTGGAGTCATTCCTCATTTTCCCCTCCTCTTAGCCTACATTCTGGTTTTCTTTCCCTAAAAGAGACTCAGAAAATAGTGTATTTAAGTGCATTGTGCCTAAAACTCGTTCGAAAACACACCCTTCATTTTTAGAATAAAACAACCCCCTAGGGCTTCCCTGGTGGCACAGTGGTTGAGAGTCCGCCTGCCGATGCAGGGGACACGGGTTCATGCCCTGGTCCGGGAAGATCCCACATGCCGCGGAGCAGCTGGCCCAGTGAGCCATGGCCACTGAGCCTGCGCGTCCGGAGCCTGTGCTCCGCAACGGTAGAGACTACCAACAGTGAGAGGCCCACGTACCGCAAAAAAAAAAAAAAAAAAAAAAAAAAAAAAAAAAAAAAAAGTAAAATAAAACAACCCCCTAGAGGAAAATGGAACTCCTGAAGTGGTCATTGACCCCTTGGGCATCTGATGCCCCCATTTTCTCACTTGCTATTGGCATGGTTGCTGAGGACGCTGTAGCTCTCTGCACATCACTGCTCTGCTGTCTGTTTCTCTGCTGTGTAGTAAATCTTCAAATATTACCAAACTGTCAAGAGTGTAGCATTCTTTTGATTATTTTCTGTCAAGAACATCACCTCCTAAAACCATGGCCTCCCTTCTTAGTTATTATTGTCAGCGCTGTCAGCTTTGCGGTCGGATGTGTTCTATTTTGGAGTCTGGCCTCCTGCTTCTTATTCCCCTATTCAGCCTCTGGCAGGCTCCCTATTTTTTAACTGTATAACATAAAAGTGTTTTATCCCTTTTTTTCAAAGTTTATAGTCTTTCTTTTCCACAAAGCCTTCCTTTTCTTTTAGTTTAGGTTTTTTTTTTTTTCAGCACTTACCTTTTTTGTTGTTACTTTTGTTTTTAATTTAAATATGAAAGTTCACTTGGAGAAGCCTTTATTATCTTCTTCATCTTTTGTAATTTCACTTCTTACCACTAAATTATTGTAAGAGCAGATCTTTAGCTTTGGGTTGAGCTTTCTAGTTAAGATATATTTGCATTTATTTTAGCATTTTTATATTTTTTTATCAGAAAATCGATCTTGAGTTCCTGCTGTTCTCAGTTATCTTGCAGCTAAATGAAATCTTTGACGTTGATAATCCTTTCTAGAAATTGATAAAAGTATAGCCTCTTATAGAATGGGAAAATGTGTTTTCTGATAGGTATATGGATTTTATACAATAAGTAATTGTACAGAAAATGTACTGAGAAAAATGTTATATAATTACCCTGAAAGGAAAAGAGATGGTAAGCACCATCCATTCAACGAGTTTTTAGAGTTTCCTGTGCTATGGAACACTGTGCACAAGGCTTGAAGGCTCTTGGGGCAACAGTAAAGACGGACACATGGAATACTGGAAAACGATATTGGTACTTACATAAGTACCATATGAGAGGTACAGAGGATAACATATAGTCAGGGAGATATAAGACCTTTTAGCCTTTGATGATTCAGATAAATTAATGAAGAGATTATGAACAGAGGAGAATGATAGTACTTTCCTCATAGGGTATTTGGAGGGCTCAGTGGGCGGTGGGTCAAAGGGCTGAGCAAAATGATAGCACATAGTAATAGCTCAATCATTTTAGCAGTCAGTATTACTAATAATGATCAGAGGGTTTGAAATATTCCTAATTCTGTGTTATGAGCTGTACATTTTAAACTGTTAGCTGGGAGGAATGATATTCTATCCCGAAAATTGAGGCGTCTCAGCAGGCCACATGCCTGAGTAGAAGGCCATTACTTTATTCCAGAGTGAGCCAAGGCCGTGCCTCCAGGAAGCCAAGACTACTCTTCGAAAGTAGTTTTAGGTCTGTGCCACTGCTTAGAATGGTGATGAGAGAGTTAGTGTTTTGAGTAATAAAATATACATTATATAATTTTAACCTGGAAAATGATTTGTCTTTTTTATTTTAAAAGAAATAATTTCTTAGTTTTCCTCATCACAGTATCCATTGGCTTATAAATGAGAAGTGTGTGTGTTTTGTGTCCTAAATATTATCCTTATATACTTAATGAAAGAGTCTGAATTGTCTCTACTAGTGTCCTTTTTTTTTTTCTGTAGTAAAGTTCATTAACCCCCATTGCCATTTAGAAGATAGGAGGCATATTATTGGGAAGAACTGTGTTTAAGACATTTCCTAGACAGCTTAGCCAAGAAAATGAAACGTTGGGAACTCAGTATTAAAAAGAAAGAAGTGAAATATATTCTTGTGGATTAAGGAAAGAATGATGCACATCTCGAGTCACAGTTGTTTCTCTGTGGCGATTTTCAGGTTTGTTTGTTTGTTTTTTCCCTGAGACACCAGTTTACTCCTCAGAGTATTAGGAATGAGTGGAAACTAAGCAGTGACTATTGAAGGCTTAAATCAAATTGAGAAAGATCACTGTCTCACTGAGCTGCAGGTGTCTCCTAACTTCTCTCTAGGAATTTGAAGACCGATCTTGGCAAGAACAAAAATGTGTTCGGTCTTCAAATTTAATTAGAAAGCAAAGCTTATAACTCCCTCTTGTAGGTATACACAATCAACGTTAAGTATTTTCACCGTAGATGACACTTCGCTTTCTGAAACCTTTGAGTACTTAACCCTTCATGTCCTCCTTTCCCCCCAGTGGTTACAAGTTTGACTGCAAAGGAATATAAAGGTGAAGGTTTCCTAGTGAAAACAGGTTTCATTTGTTACACCTGCTGTAACCGCTCCTTTGAGGAAGCTTGTGAGCTTTTTTCCTGGAGACTTTTCGAAACAGGTATGTTTAATCATGCTATGCTGGTCCATATTTTGCAAACTTATATGTATATGAGAAGGGACTTTTTTTTGGCCCTAGGTTTTCTTGTAGTACTTCTCAGGGAATACAAAGATTATTGTTTTATTTTTTTTTTGGCTGTACGCGGGCCTCTAACTGTTGTGGCCTCTCCCGTTGCGGAGCACAGGCTCCGGACGCGCACGGGCCCACGTGGGATCTCCCCGGACTGGGGCACGAACCCGTGTCCCCTGCATCAGCAGGCGGACTCTCAATCCCTGCGCCACGAGGGAAGCCCAAGATTGTTGTATTTTAAAATAGTTCTTCAGCTACTGTCCTTATTTATTCAAATATGATGAAAACCTACTGTACTTAATTTGTTAAATGTCTTCAGATATTCAGGAGCCAGTTGATGTTTTCTAACTGATGGGGAGATAATATAATATATTGATATGAACTTTGCATTCCAAAGGAATTAGTAGATGACAAAATATCCTTCATTATTCTTTTCTAGCATTTTCTTAATCTTTTTCATAAACACATTATACTCCTATTTTAAAACTTATGCTTTGTTCTTTAAAAAAAATTACATTTGCTCTTTCAGGACAAGACTTTTTCTGTGGCTGATAGAGGCCTGTTTGTCTGGGACATGTGACTCAATTACTTTTTTCTAGATACAGGATGACTAGAGCTACAATAAACATTATTGTCTGGCAGGATTGGTAATTTGCTTTTTAAAAATGTATCAGATGGGGCTTCCCTGGTGGTGCAGTGGTTGGGAGTCAGCCTGCCGATGCAGGGGACGCGGGTTCGTGCCCCGGTCTGGGAGGATCCTGCATGCCGTGGAGCGGCTGGGCCGGTGGGCCATGGCCTCTGGGCCTGCGCGTCTGTAGCCTGTGCTCCGCAACGGTGGTGGGCCACAGTGATGGGAGGCCCGCGTGCCACAAAGAAGAAGAAAAAAAAATGTACCAGATGAAAGAAAAGCTATATTTTATTTGAAAATTAAATGTAAAATGAGATATCATCCAAACCTTTTAATATAAAAAATGGCTTAATTTTTGGTCATTTCAGATGACATCAGCTCTTCCTGAGTAATCAGTTTCACCATTTTGTTTTGCTCTAAGCACAAGGACTGAATGCAATGTGTTGTTTTATCTCCTTCTCCTTCTCTGTTCTCCTCTAGTGTATTTGTATTGCTTTAAGAGATGTGGGACATATTTCTGTTGGTGTATAAATTCAAAACTTCAGCATAAAAAAATGAATGCAATAACCGAGGCTTTTATTGTTTAAAAGAAGCAAATCATCATAAAATTCTACCATCAATGAATATGATCATTTGAATTTTTCCTGTGCAATTTTAATTTAAGTTGCCTCATATTGGATCATTGAACCTAGTATTCTGGTTTGTACCAGAACACTATTTGGGAATGTACTGCATAAAATGAGACAATTTATGGGAAAGAGGCTTGTCAATAGAATATATTTATAAATGTTATTTTGAGGAATGTTTAACCATGACTTAGAAAAAGACATTGAAAAGGGTGTTATGATGGAATTTTTCTGACATGAATGCAGTTATCACCCCAAATGACACGGTTGACTGTCTATTAGGCACATTCATGAAGAAAGACATGCTGCAGGGGGCAAAACAGCAACTGTGTCATAAGATTCAGCTTTAATTATTTAAGCTTCCCATCATTGTTTTGCATTTATTTATACAAAAATCTTCCAGTGACATTTCTTACACAGGTTTTCCCCGCTATCCAAAAGTAGAGCATTCCTATGAAACCTTTCATAAGCTGAAATGGTTTCGCCTTAAAACAAAGAAACAAATACCTTAGAACACAACTTGCTAACAGGATGCACAATAGAGATAAACCACAGATGCTCACAGACACGGTTCAAGGCTTGATGCTGAGATGTGGAGCATAGTTCCCAGGAAGGAGCTTGATGGAACCGCCCTTGCTGCTCAGGATGCCCTCCCTCTGTAAGGGCTCCCTACAAAACACATGCTGAGTGCGCTGTTTTTGATTTTCGCCTTTGTTTGTAAAAGCGAAAATCCTTTTCAGATCTCTTTCTCTTAGCAAAACCAGGTACTAATGTAGGTCTTTCATAAAAGTGAGGTGGCATAAAGTGAACTTTCAAAAAGCAGGGGATACCTGTGTTGAGTTCCTTCCCATCAAAATCACAGAAAGAATTCTGCTGCTGACTGCTTGTCAGTGGATCATATTTCCATCTTATTTTAACTTTGCCAATCTTTTGGCGCTTAAAAGACTAACAGTTTTGTGGGGATATTGGTGTCCTGAGAGAGATTTTGAGAGATGCTGGTGTTGCTTTAGGAAAATGAATCTGCATTTTATATATGCGTAGCCTGTTCTAAGAGTATGATCATCTATCTGTCTCCCTCTCACTTTCACTTCTCTTTTCTGCTGTCTCTTGGAAGAGTGTGAGCCAATGAGTTGCTTTTTGCAGTAATGCCAGATGACCAGTTGATAATGTGCGTGCGTAAATTCCTTTTTGTGTGTGTGAGACAGTTTTGAGATTGGAGTTTTATTTTTTAAAGTTTAATTTCCTGATCTTCCACATTCAAAAAATACCATCTCTTTCACACATACCACACACACACCAAACAAACTCTTGCCTTTATAAGTCAAAAAATCTTTCTTTAATGCAAAAAAGGGATTTTTTTAGTTTTTGTAACCACAGTGGCCAAGGGTTGCATGGCTTTAGACATGGCTGAACCTTGGTCTGTTTCTATCTCTTGGGCTTGCTTTCATCTCTGTTACTTTCATTCTCAGGCTCTGTGTGGTGTTTTACCTGCTCACCTCTGGCAGCTCCAGCAGAAAGTGAACACCTCTTCTGTAAAAGCTCCATCAATAGCACAGCGAGGGCTTCCCTGGTGACGCAGTGGTTGAGAGTCCGCCTGCCGATGCAGGGGATACGGATTCATGCCCCGGTCCGGGAAGATCCCACATGCCGCAGAGCAGCTAGGCCCGTGAGCCATGGCGACTGAGCCTGCGCATCCGGAGCCTGTTGCTCCGCAACAGGAGAGACCACAACAGTGAGAGGCCTGCGTACAGCAAAAAAAAAAGAAGAAAACCACAGCCAATCTCTGATTGTTCCTAGCTAAGCCAGGAACAATGCTGTTTTTGAGCCTATTGCTGTGGCTCCCATGCTGTGACCCTCTAATTGGCCAGGCTTTGTCACATGGCACAGGAGTGGCCTTAGCCTGCTCTGAACCGTGATGTTTGAAAGTGGAGTAGCAGAATTCGCCAGGTGCAGTTACCAGTGAGAGAAACAATCATGTCCATTTCCATTGTTCTTGTTAGAAATGATGTGCAAATTCTGGATTTTTAAATACATAGATGTCATTCAAAGTCTCAAATCTTTCATTTGAGTCTTAGGGATTTGCCATCCCAGGCTGGAGCCAGGAGCTAGTTTGAGTCACATAGGGAGCCAGGGATAGCTCTCAAGATCCTGGGGGAATCTTTAGGTGCAATGAGTGTGGGAAAGGAAGGGAAGATGACTACTGCTAGAATATGTTGTTTTTCCTAAAGGTTTATATACCCTATGCCAGTGTAATGCTGTGTTAAGTTTTGTATGGACCCAAAGCAAACGTTTATAACTCATAGCAGAAAGGAGATAATCAGTGATTGTCTCTGGCCCTCAGATGGTCTGATTCTATAGCTCATCTTTCTATGAGGTCTAGTCCTCTCTGAGCTTCCTTTTTGATTTGCAAGAAGAGATGATGCCTAAAGGGTCTTTTTCTAAGGAGGCTCTCAGTGGTAAATTCAGTGATGTGTTCATCCCAGCAAGTATTTATTTAGTACTTACACAACAACCTCAGAATATTAGGATATGGAGAAGCCAAACTGTGTGCAGTTTTCTGTCCGTACAAGGAGATTAAGGCCCATTTGGTCAAAGAAAGTAAACACAGGAATAGTTTGACAAGATGGAATTATATTTTTTAACCTTTCTATAAAACCCTTACAGACATTCTAATTCCACTGTAATTTCAGTCTGTCAGAACTCTCCCAAATTTATTTTCTTCCCTACTCTACCTGGACATCACGCTTGAGGCTGAATGTCTCTAATGAACACTCAGGAGCATTTCAGTTCCATTGTCCCCTTTATCAGTATGCTTTACTTAGATGTTCCTCAAACCTTGAACAATATAGCCTTTCACTTGACTTTCTCCTGAACCTCAGGTGCATTGCTACAGTTGTAGAACGTTGGGACACAGTTGGGTTACTGTTGTAGAACACAAGGAGCAGTCTTCAGTGAATACATAACTATCAACACTAGATCTCGCTCACCTTCAGAATTCTTAAGTGTAGCATTTCACTCTGATCACAGCCTTCTTTATTTGCAATACTTGCAGTGTCTTCACTCTTATTGCCCAGGCTTTTCTCCCTTGAACCGTATCTCCAGGCTGTTAACCTTCTTACTCCATCATGCTCCTGGTTTCTCTTTCTTCCCTATTCCCTGTTGACCTTCTCTCTGGCAATTCAGTTGAATTGCTGACCCACCATCTTCCTCCTGTCCATTACTTCCCCTACTTTTGTGCCTTACCTTTACAGCACAATTCCAACACCTATCAGTACTTCTACCTTCTTATTTCTTGTACCCATGTGGCCAGCACTTCTGAGGAGATACACAGCAATGTAGGTTGGCTTCACCACAAGTTCATGGTCATCAACTGCAGTTGTGCTCCAGTGACGCCCTTCTTTTTTTTTTCTTTCTGACACCTACTTGCTTCATTTAAAACTTAATTTTATTTTATTGTGGTAAGAACACAAAATGAGCTGTGCTGTCTTAAATTTTTAAATGTACAGTAATTGTTGTTGACTATAGAAATAGTGTTGTATAGCAGATCTCTAGAGTTTATTTATCTTGCTTAACTGAAACTTTATGCCCATTGATTTAGTAACTCCCCCTTTCCCCCTCCCTCTGCCCTGACAACCACCATTTCACATTTTGACTCTATGAATTTGACTATTTTAAATATCTCCTGTAAGTAGAATCATTCAGTATTTATCTTGCTATGACTGACATATTTTATTTAACATAATGTCCTCAAGGTTCATCCATGTTTTTGCATATTTCCTTCTTTTTAAAGGATGAATAGTATTCCATTGTATGTATGTATTTTCTTTATCATTCATTTGTCCATGGCCATTTAGGTTGTTTCTATATCTTGGCTAATGTGAATAGTGCTGCAGTGAACGTAGAGGAGTGCTAACATCTCTTTGAGATCCTGATTACAGGTTTTTTTTGGATAAAAAAACTTCAGTCTCAGAAGTGGGACTGGTGAGTCATATGGTAGTTCTATTTTCAATTTTTGGAGGAGTCTCCATACTGTTTTCCATAGTGACTGCAGCATTTTGCAATCCCGTCAACAGTGCACAAAGATTCCAATTTCCTCACATCTTTGACAACAGCTGTTGTCTTTTGTTTTTTGTTAATAGTTATTCTGACAGGTGTGATGTCATATCTCATTGTGATTTTGATTTGCATTACCCTGATGATTAGTGATGTTGAGCACATTTTCATATACCTGTTGGTCATTTGTGTGGCTTGTTTGAAGAAATGTCTATTCAAGTCCTTAGCCCCCTTTTTTTTTTTTTTTGCGGTACGTGGGCCTCTCACTGTTGTGGCCTCTCCTGCTGCGGAGCACAGGCTCCGGACGCGCAGGCCCAGCGGCCACGGCTCACGGGCCCAGCCACTCCGTGGCATGTGGGATCTTCCCAGATCGGGGCACGAACCCATGTCCCCTGAATTGGCAGGCAGACTCTCAACCACTGCGCCACAAGGGAAGCCCCTTAGCCCATTTTTAAGCTGGTCATTATTATTACTTTTTTTTTTTTTTACTGTTGAGTTGTAGGAGTTCTTTATATATTGTGGATATTAACCCCTTACCAGATATATGGTTTATGAATATTTTCTCATTCTGTAGGTAACATTTTCGTTCTGTTTATTATTTCCTTTGCTGTGCAGAAGTTTCTTAGTGTTGTTTTTTAATCCCCTGAAATGATTTGGAACTATATGATTTTTTTTCTTTTAAATCTACCTTTGGATTTACTATGTAGCCCTTTAATGATACTAAAATCCTACAGTCAAAGAGAGGTAGAATTAATATTCAAAAACACAAGGTCAGTCAAAGAGAGGGATAATAATATTGGGCTTAATCCATGACTTAGGAGTATGTTTTTAAACTGGTGTGAGTAAAATATCCTCTTGGTAATAGTTTTGACCTCAAAGTTGTCAGGTAGGTTAAAAAGCTTCTTAGTTTGATGTAGTCCCAGTTGTTTATTTTTGCTTTTGTTGCACTTGCTTTTGGTGTCATATTCATGAAGTCATTGCCAAGACCAATGTGATGAAGATTTTTCTCTGTTATCTTCTAGGAGTTTTTACAGTTTCAGGACTTATGTTTAAGACTTTACTCCATTCTTCTCTCTTTTTATTTGTTCTTTATTGGTCTGTGCCAAATCATTTTCTTGGCATTTTTTTTTCCAAATCCCCCTACTGATCCCCACCTCCTTCCACTTGATACCTTATTGTTTAGAGCAGCAGTATAGCACAGAGGTTAGGAGCAGGGACACATCTAGGCTGTGTTCAAGCCCTTGCTCTGCAGGTTATTTTGTGATCCTGGGTAAATAATTTAACTTCTCTTTGCCTCTCTGTCTTCATCTGTAAAATGGGGATAGTAATGGCATCTATCTGATAGAGATGTTTTCAAGTATCAAGTAAGTTGATGTTGGTTGAAAACACTTAAAATAGCACCTGACACATAAGAGGAACTATGCAAGTTTATCATTAAAAATTTATCATTTTTAATATTGAGGCATTGAGGCTTTTAGACCTCATATCTCTGTTTCCATCCTCCATACCTATGACTTTGTCAGCAGCTTATCCACTCTTACTCATTTTCTTCATTCTCAGAAATGATACATTAATAGATCATCCTTTTTGCTTCTTCCTGCCTCCTGCCTAGCTTCATGTTTATCTTTCTTTTTCTTCTACATCTTAAATCTACTCCTTGATGCACAATCCATATCCTGAGCCTATAAACATACTAAAATATCTCCCATTCTAAAAACAATAAAAACATCCTTATTATCGTCATCACCATCCTTATCAGAAAACACAGATGAATAAAAGGCATCTTCCTCTGATAATTCCTCATATTCCCAGGTCCTTTCTTTATCTTTTCTTCTCTCACATAGATTTTTTTTGAAAAGATTAGTCTTCCTCCTTAATGCAATGCCTTCTGGCTCTGACTGCAATTTGCTGATACTGAACAAGGAAGCCAAGGATTAACTGTTTGTCATATTCAAAGATTTGCTCTCTGTCCTTGGTCCACTCTGACCCTCTTCAGGATTTCACACTATAGCCAATTTTGACTTTCCTGACGTAAGTTCTGTATCAACCATCCCACTCTCACCTGGTTCTGCTCCAGGTCTGACTTTCTCCTTGTCTCCTGTCTTAGGTCTAACTCACATTTCCTAAATATATGCTTTCCCCCACGTCCCATGTCTCACCCTGATCCTTCTCTATATATGTTCCCCGGGGTAATTTAATCTATTCCCATCATTTATATACTGTTTACCGGATGTGCTAGTGACTCACAAATCTCTATTTCTAGCCCCAAACTCTCTCCTGAGCTTTCAGACCTCTTTCCAGCTATTTCATAGATGTGAACATCCATAGGCATCCCAAATTCAGTACATCTAAAATTAAACTTTTTCTATTCCCAATTGTCACATTATTCCAGAATTTTACCTTAGTGGATGCCTTCACCATGAAACTAAAGAGCCCAGGACAGAAACCAGGTGTTCCTCTTAGAGTCCTTCCTCTCCTTGTATTCAAGCCCCTATTTATATCACGATACTTAAAATTGTATCTCACATCTCTCTCATCCTCAGTCTTAACTCTCACTGCCTTGCTTGAGGTCTTCATTTTCCTTTGCTGAGCTATTATAAGAATCTTTGAATGGCTTTTTCTCCTGATGTCACCTGCTATCTGATCTATCTAATGTATAGTTGACAGTTACACTTCTAGAACATTGACCTGATTATGTGCTGTTTGGCTTAAACTTCTTAAATGGTTCCACATTTTATGATCCAGCTCTTGAAATATGCTGTATTCTTCACCATCCACCCCCAACCTCAGTTCTGGTCAGAACCCCTAAATGAACAAATGGAACAGATCTATTCCTCCATATGATGCTCTCTCTTAAATGCCTACATGCCTTGTTGTTCCAAATGCAAGTTTGTGTGTCTGATGTACAGCGAGGCCAAACAGTACCAAAACGTTTGTGTTTGGAGCAGAGGAAGGTTTTATTGCAGGGCCATGCAAGGGGAACAGGTTGCTTATGCCCCCCCAAACCCCAAACTCTCCAGAGTTTCAGCAAAGCACTTTTAAAGGCAAGGTGAGGGAGGGCTGTGGTTGGTTGCTGCAAACCTCTTGGTGTCGGAATCCTTCGTTCTTGCATCTGTCCAGGTGGATCAGGTCACAATGTTCCTGTAAACCTTCAACAAGACAAATGTTATTCTCTGTTCTGCAACTTTTTATCTCTATATTAATGGAAAAGTGTTATACCCTTAAAGGTCAGAGCCTTGAGAATGGGCTCTCCTGTTTATTTCAGGCTATAGGCAACATTCTTAAAGCAAACGCAATAGAATACAAAGGTTAAAGTAAAAGAAGCAGATCTAATATGAAGTCAGATTTGTTCTTCCCTATTACATTGTCCCTGACTGTGCTAGACTTACCTATTTCTATTCTCTGGCAATCTTTTATTTATTCTTCCAGACCAAGCCCAGTTGCTCTCTTTGGGGAAGTCTTTCACAAATCATTCATAATTGTAAACATTGATTTACTCTCTTTTACTTTTCATAGTGCTTTGTAGATGGTAGTTATCATACTGGCCTGGAGCTATTTGAATTCCCAAAGGGCTCTGTGCATTCCTGTATTCCTAACACCCAGAACACTGCCAGAACTTAGTAGGCACTTAGCGAGTGTTTAAATGAATTTTAGAACTAAGCTTCTCTGTAGGAGATACTTTGTCTCTGTAGCTCAGAGTAAAGATAGGAAAAATGGTGAAGTAAGAGGGTATCAAAGGAAGAAAGAAAACTGTCAGTAGATCAAATGATGTGGGTTCCACATGGAGAAGAAAGGAAGAAAGCATGAAGAAATGATCCAAAGGTATAGGAAAACAATGGGGAATGGCACTAGCAAAGGAAGGAAGGGATGTCCTTGAAGCGCCGCTGACCAGTACACCCAAAGAATGACAGGGAAGGATGGCAACAGAAAGAAAAGGGCAACCTTGTGAGCGAGAAAACTCTAAGTAGTGGAAATGTCAGAGAGCATGTGGAGAAGAAAGAAAGAGACCTTTCTTCGCAGCTGCTTCGCATGTTTCTGCTAACTAATGATACTAAAAAGCCAGATACTTTCATATCTCTAAATCATGCAATCAAAGAGCCCTGAGCTCAAGCTGCATTCTCTTTAGCCTGCTCTTAGCTGCACCAGAAACAACCTCACCCTACAGCCAGTCTCCAGTGCAGACACCTTTCAGTGCTATGCTCTTCTCCAAGGCTTTTCTTGCAGAAAACAGACAAAACAAAAACCAAAGTGATGTTTTACAGAATTGTTGAGCCTTATTCTTGTTTCCTGAAGGATACTAGGGAATGTAAATCTTGGAGGATCATGCGAATCACCCTGCTCAGTGGTTGTAAAATGTAGTTGGGCAGTCCTGCTTTGCCTAGAGAGGCAGAGGACTCCCCTGTTATGCTAATGGGGCCTCTGATGTATGGGTCAGTTAGAAACAATATTAAATATTCATATAATAAGCTGCATGTGTGTGTGTATGTGTATATATATATATATATATATATATATATATATATAAAAGTTTTGTTTGTGTGAAGAACTGAAATATTCTACATTTTTTTACTCCTTAGAAACTTTAGATGTCCCTTAGAGAGGTTGATCAGAAGATCTGCAAGAATGGGAACTGAGCCCAAGTTAGATGTGAAAACAGGACACTGGGACCTGAGGTCAGCTTTGTATCTCTTCCATTGCAAGGCCCTCTGAATTTTTTTAAGTAAATAAACTTTATTTTTTACAGCTGTTTTAGGTTCACAGCGAAATTGAGCAGAAGGTACAGACATTGCTCATATTCCCCCATCCCCACATAGCCTCCTCCATTATCAACATCCCCCATCAGAGTGGTACATTTGTTACAATTGATGAACCTACACTGACCTGTTGTCATCACCGAAAGTCCATAGTTTACATTAGGGTTTACTCTTGGTGCTGTTATATTCACATTGGTGTTACACATGGGTTTGCACAAATATGTAATGATACATATCCACCATCATAGTATCATACAGAATAGTTTCATGCCCTAAAATTTCTCTGTGCTCTACCTGTTAAAATCCTCCTTTCCCCCAACTCCCCTAACTTTCCCCCTAAATAACCTTTTTATGGTCTCCATAGTTTCGCCTTTTCCATAATGTTATATAGTTGGAATCGTACAAAATGTGGTCTTTTCAGATGGGATTCTTTGACTTGGCAATAAGTATTTAAGGTTCCTTCATGTCTTTTCATGGCTTGATAGCTCAGTGCTTTTTAGTGCTGAATAGTATTCCATTGACTGACTGTACTCCAGCTAATTTCACCTACTAAAGGACACCTTGGTTCAGTCCAGTTTTTGGCAATTATGAGTAAAGCTACTGTAAACATCCCTGTGCAGGTTTAATCCCCTGGGTAAATACCAAGGATTTCAGTGGCTAGATTGGAAGATAGGAGTATGTTTAGTTTTGTAAGAAACTGCCAAACTTTTTTCCAAAGTGGCTCTACTATTTTGTATTCCCACCAGTAATGAATAAGAGTTCCTGTTGTTCTACATCCTCACCAGCATTTAGTGTTGTCAGTGTTCCAGATTTGGCTATTCTAATAGGTGTGTAGTGGGTTGTTTTAATTTGCATTTCCCTGATGACATATGATTTGGAGCATCTTTTCATATGCTTATTTACCACCTGTATATCTTCTTTGGTGTGGTGTCTGTTAAGGTCTTTGGCATGTATTTTCACTGGCTTGTTCATTTTCTTATTATTGAGTCTTAAATGTTCTTTGTAAATTTTAGATAATAGTTCTTTGTTGGACATGTCTTTTGCAATCAAAAATTTTTAATTTTAATGAAGCCCAGCTTATTAATTCTTTCTTTCATGGATTATGCCTTTGATATTTTATGTATAAAGTCACCACTGCACCCAAGTTCATCTAGTTTTTTTCCTCTGTTATCTTCTAGGAGTTTTATTGTTTTGCATCCTACATTTAGATTTGTGATCCATTTTGAGTTCATTTTCATGGAGGGTACCAAGTCTGTGTCTAGGTTCATTTTCTTTCCTTTTTTTTTTTTACAAATATGGATTTCCATTTGTTCCAGCACCAGTTGTTGAAGAGACCATCTTTGCTCTATTGCATTACCTTTGTTCCCTTACCAAAGATCAGTTGATGTATATTGGTTGATATATTTATGGACTCTTTATTCTGTTCCATTGATCTGTTTGTTTATTCTTTCACCAACACCACACCATCTTGATAACTATAGCTTTATAGTAAGTCTAGAAGTTGGGTGTGTCAGTCCCCTGACTTTGTTTTTTTTGGTATTGAGTGGGCTATTCTATGTTTAGAATATTTTTAAAAGTTTAAAATATTTTTTAAAGTATATTAAGATGATGAGCAAAATAAACCTGTAAATATTAAGGATATAAATAGAGAAATATGAATAAATATTTAGTCTGTTGCTGTAAGTATAACATTGACAAAAATAAATCTCATTATAATATTTTTATGAATAAATAATACACAGAACTAAATTTCATTTTAATATTGATTACAAAAAGGTTCTCTGGGACCTATATTCAATGTGATTTTATCTGCAATAGGCTGTCTTTGGACATCACTACCACTGGAATTGTATGTTTGAACTGAATGCCCTTCTCCAGCATTCTTAAATAAAATTGGAAAAGTATATTAATTGTCAGAAATGGTGGGAATAGAAACTGTATCTTTATTTATAGGATACAGAAAATGAATTTAGAGAAATCTGAGAATTTTTTTTTTTTTTTTTTTTTTTTTTTTTTTTTTGGGGACACAGGCCCCAGGACACGGGCCTCTCACCGTTGTGGCCTCTCCCATTGTGGAGCACAGGCTCCGGACATGCAGGCTCAGCGGCGATGGCTCACAGGCCCAGTCGCTCTGCGGCATGTGGGATCCTCCCGGACCGGGGCACAAACCCGTGTCCCCTGCATCGGCAGATGGACTCTCAACCACTGCGCCACCAGGGAAGGCCGAGAATTTTTAAGTAAGATATTTCAAAGAAAATCTTTAATACTTATTAAGGCAATTAATTTTCCTTATACTAAGGGAAAGTGTCCTTTGCCACTTTTGCTTTGACTTTTTGAGAAAGCATCCTTTTTGGCACCTGGCTGACTAGATCTTGAAGAGATGTTAATTGAATTCCTAACCAAGTCTTGTGAGGAAAATTGAAGGATATAAGAATGTTTTGGCCTGGAGGTAAGAAAACTTGAGGGAGTGAAACACAGAGACTGGGGAAAGTGGTCTGTTTCTCCACATACCTGAGGAGTCATTGTGTGACAGATAGATTAGACTAATTTTGTGTTACTTTGAAAATGCAGATTAAAACCTAATTAGCCATCACTCCCCATTGATAGGCAAGGGGTGATAATAGTAAGATTTGCACACTGAGTTAAACTATACCAAAAGGCAGTGAGCTCCCTCACCACTTGGCTATTAACAGTAGATGTGTGACTAGTTGTGTGGAGTAGATTCATGCAGTAGGTGAGAGTTTCACTATACGTGGAAGTAAAAATGTACAAATTACGTTCAACCTCAGTGATCAAATAAAGAAATATAAATAACAATGAAGTACCATTTTCATTTTTCAGTTGGGAAAGATTAAAATGTATGTGTGTGTGTGTGCATATATACATGCATATACACATCTCTGATGTTAGTGAGGATGAGGAGAAACAGTAACTCATAGTACTGATAGAAATAAGAATTTACCAACTTCGATAGGGGGAAATAAGTCAAAAGCCTTAAAATGTACTTTTCCAAGAAGGTACAATCTTATTTATAAGATATTCTTTGAGGTTGGGTTCCAGAAGCAGACCCTGAGATTAGGGATTCATGTATATGTGACTTACTAAGGAATTGTTCCTTGGGTGATGGACAGGAGAATAGGAGAAGTAAGACAGTGGAGGGAGCATGACCACAGGTGAAGTCCTGTGAGAGGGTGCCTTGGGAACTCTGGCATATGAGTAGTCCTCAGGATTGTCCTGATCTGAGGCTGGGGAGCTGGGCTTTCATACTCTGCAACTGTCAGTCATTGGTCAAGGGATGGGGTCATGTGCAGATATAGAAGTTGTGTCAGCTGTTAGATGCAGAAGCTCCTAAAGCCCACAAAATTGGAAAAAGTGGTTCAAGAATATCTGGGTGAGACATTGGTATTGATTAGTATAAATATTCATTACCTGATAAATACCGTATTATTTAAGAGAGAAAAATATTTAACACTGGGTATTGAAAAGCATGCTACTCATAAAATATAAATATTTCAGCTATGTAGTTAGACACAAAAAAACTTTCCCATGGCATGGAAGCTCTCAGGTAATAAATACTGTGCATGATACAATTCCAATTAAAAATATAAGGCATTGGGCTTCCCTGGTGGCGCAGTGTTTGAGAGTCCGCCTGCTGATGCAGGGGACGCGGGTTCGTGCCCCGGTCCGGGAGGATCCCGCATGCCGCGGAGCGGCTGGGCCCGTGGGCCATGGCTGCTGAGGCTGCACGTCTGGAGCCTGTTGCTCCGTGGCGGAAGAGGCCACAGCGGTGAGAGGCCCGTGTACCGCAAATAAAAAAAAAAAAAAAAAATAAGGCATAGTTATATGTAAAAAATGGAAAGATATAATGACCATGTAGGGTTTATCTCAGGAATGCAAGGTTGGCTTGGTATTAGAAATACCAATAATTCATCACAATAAAATACTATTTGAAATGACAACATATGATCATCCTATTAACCATCCAGAAAAAGCACTTGTTAAATTTAACACCCATTCATGAATAAAAAGGAAAAACACTAGGTATGTAACAAATAACACAATTAAAAGGCAAGACAATTTTTCTTTGAAATTGGGAGAAATTGAAGCCCATTATCACTCCTTTTACTTACCACTGACTCAAGATTCTGGCCATGGTAGTGAGACATGAAAAATAAAAAAAATTATAAGAATCCAAAACAAATAATCAAAACTGTTCATTTTAAGATGACAAGTTTTCTTAAAATTAAAAAAAAATAGGGACAAGCTATTTGAACTAATTAGAGAAAAGTAAGGTTGCTGGATATTAGACCAACATATAAAAAACAGCAGCACTCCTCTATACCTGAAACAAATAACTGAAGACTATTAATAAATCAAGCAAAAGTTTTATAAGACCTTCATGGAAAGAAATTGTAAAACTTTATTGAAAGACATAAAAGAAGAGCTAAAGAAACAAGAAATGCATATAATATTTGTGAATGAGAGAAATCAAGGATTAATCCATAATTTCAATGTTGTTTCAATAAAAATCCAAACAAGTTGTTCATAGAATGTGGCAAAATTAATCTGAAATTCTCATAGAAGTCAAAATTCCCCAAATAGTCAAGATTTGCTTTTCCAGTAATGGAACTTTATTTTAAACCTTTAGCAGTTGAAACAATGGTATATTAGTGCAGGAATAGTCAAATAGACTAACTGAACAAAAGAGCCAAGAATGTTTCTACATATAAATGAGAGACATTACATAGCCATGGAAAAGTGCTTGAGTAAATGATGCTGGGACTACTGGCTGTCCTTATGGAAAAAGATAATTTAGATCTTCCACATATCAAAAATTAGTTGGAGATGGATTAAAGACCTAATGCTAAAAGTAAACATTTAATGTTTTATTTTAAAATTTTAAGAATTTAGTTGACTTACAATATTATATTAGTTTCAGGTGTACAGCATAGTGATTCAATATTTTTATAGATCATGTACTATACAAAGTTATTATAATATTATTGACTATATTCCCTGTACTGTATATTACATCCCTGTGACTTATTTATTTTATAACTGGTACTTTGTACCTCTTAGTCCCTTTTACCTCTTTGGCCCATTCCTCCACTCCATCCCCTCTGACAACCACTAGATTGTTCTTTGTGAATCTGTTTCTGTTTTGTTATACTTATTTGTTTGTCTTGTTTTTTAGATTCCACATGAAAGTATTTGTCTTTCTCTGACTTATTTCACTTAGCATATTACCCTCCAGGTCCATCTATGTTGTCACAGATGGTAAGATTTCATTCTTTTTTTATGGGTAAGCAATAGTCCATTGTGTGCGTGTGTGTGTGCGTGTGTGTGTGTCTGTGGCTGTGTGTGTAGTGTGTGTGTGTATATCACATCTTCTTTACCTATTCATCTGTTAAACAAAAAACATTAATTTGGATAGATATACGTACCCTAATGTTCATTGGAGCATTATTTATAAAAGTAAACATTTTAGAGAAATCTTAGAAGAGAGCCTTCAAGTCCTGAATTAGAGAAGGATTTCCTACACAAGACAAACACACGTAGAGGATAAAGGAGAAAATGATGTATTCAACTATTTTAAAATTTAAAACTTCTGAGTGACAAAAACTACAATTCAAAAACGAAGTGAGAAGAAAAGCCTCAGGTACTGGGGAAGATATTTGAAAAACATAACTCACAATGGATTATCACTCATTTTATATTAAAAATTCCAAATAATCATGGAAGCAATGAGTACTTTAAGAATCATCACTTTAAGAATCATCCTTAGGAAAAAAGAACCCTCCTACACTGTTGGTAGGAATGTAAATTGGTGCAGCCACTATGGAGAATGGTATGGAGGTTCCTTAAAAAACTAAAAATAGAGTTACTGTAAGATCCAGCAATCTGACTCCTGGGCATATATCCAGAGAAAACTCTAATTCAAAAAGATAGCATGTGCCTCTGTGTTCACAGCAGCACTGTTTACAATAGCCAAGACATGGAAACAACCTAAATGTCCACTGAAGGATGAATGGATAAAGAAGATATGGTGTGTATACATATATATATATATATATATATATATGTATACACACACACACACACACACACACACACACACTGGACTATTACTCAGACATAAAAAGGATGAAATAATGCCATGTGCAGCAACATTAATGGACCTAGAGATGATCATACTAAGTGAAGTAAGTCAGACAGAGAAAGACAAATATCATGATATCACTTACATGTGGAATCCAAAAAAATGATGCAAAGAACTTATTTACGAAACAGAAATAGACTTATAGACAGAAGACAAACTTATGGTTACCAAAGGGGATAGTGGGGGTGGGGGAGGGAGAGATAAATTGTGAGTTTGGGATTAACATATACACAATATATAAAATAGATAAACAACAAGGATATACTATAAAGCACAGGGAACTATATTCAATATCTTGTAATAACCTATAATGGAAAATAATCTGAAACAGAATGGATAGATAGATATAGAACTAAATCACTTTGCTGTACACCTGAAACTAACATAACCCTGTAAATTAACTATACTTCAAATAAAAATGCGCTAAGGTTTGGAACAGGCAAATTTCGGAGGAAGAGATCCCAATATATATTAAACTGATAATCTGGACAATGCAAATTGCAGATTAGTATAAACTACTAAAACTGCTACTGTTGATTGATTGCTGATGAAGATATGGGGGAACACAAATTTCCTTAAATTACTGGTGGCAATATGGATTAGTACAGCTGACTTTGAGAATAATTTTTCAGTAGACTAAAGATGTATGTACCTTGTGATCCTAAAATTCAATTCCTAGGCATATACCCTAGAAACAGGAGCCAGAAAGAGACATATAGGCATGTTGATTGCAGCACCATTTTTAATAGTGAAAATAAACCATGTTCTCATTTGGAGGAACAGGAGACTTACCCAGTGGGTATTACCACTTCTGTTTAAGATGGAGTGACAGAGACAAGATTTAGCTCCTGCCTTAAGATATGTGAAACAACAGTTTTCAGGGCAATGGCCGTTAGACATGAATGTACAGTGAACCTTGATAGATGGCCAGTAAAAGAGATGAGCCATAATATTGCCCATATTTCTACATTGACAAGAGTTTTGAGTGCACAGTGGAGGCATATGAATGCAGTCATACACCAGTGGACTTGCTGAGTTGAGGAAGCCAAGCTGGGATTATGGGGAGACTGAGGTACCTAGAGTTTGTAGGACAGAATACTGGAGATGAAAGAGCAGCATGGAGAGAGAATTCTGGAGAGTTTCAGAGAGTTTCCCTCCTGTAATCAGCTGAGTCCTGATGAGTATATACTTGTGAAGAAAAGACCTGAGGCTGGGTAAAGAATCACTAAAAGGATTAGAAGAAGGAAGTGTGCTTAGTACTCACACACATTCAGGGATAACACCTGTTTACCCCAGCCAGACTGGAAAAATCTCATGAATTATGAGGCGTTGGTTGTAGGACTCAAGAGGAACTTACCTCAGTATTGAGGAATAATTAACTCTAGATTTATCAGCAATTTGGTATTGCCTAATAAATTTTGAAAGCAAGACCCAAAAGGCTGAAACTGTTTCAAGTAACTTAACTGTGTCCCAGAACAAAGCTCAAGAACATATATAGAAATAAAAAATAACCAGCATCCAACAAGGTGGAATTCACAGTGTCTGGCATCTTATCACAAATTACAAGGTGAGGAAAGAAGTAGAAAAATATGACCCTTAATAAGGACAAAAATCGATCAATCAAAACTGATTCAGAACTGACATAGATGTTAGAAGTAGCAGAAATGGATGATAAAACAGCTATTAGAAGTGTATTTCAGATACTTGAATAGTTAAGTAGAGATATCAAAGAAATTTAAAAGACCCAGACTAACTTCTAGAGATGAAAACTGCAGTTAATGAGATGAAAAATACACTGAATGGTATTAATGGTAGACAGACATGACAGGAAAAAAAAAAATCATGAACTTCAAGACACAGCAATAGAAACTGTTCATAATGGAACAGAAGAAAAAGCAGCCAGAGGAAAGAAAGAAACATTAAATACAGTGAAACTAAGATAAGGATGACAGCATTTTTCTCATTTAAAACAATGCAAAATAGAAGACAGTACAATAAGGTCTTTAAAGTGACAAAGGGGGAAAAAAAGGAATCAACCTAGACTTCTATACCCAGCAAAAATGTATTTTAAAAATGAGGGCACAGGGAAATCAGCTCTGTGCTTTGTGACCACCTAGAGTGGTGGGCTAGGGAGGGTGGGAGGGAGATGCAGGAGGGAGGAGATATGGGGATATATGTATATGTATAGCTGATTCACTTTGTTAAAAAAAATAAATTTGGCTCTGGGTTCTCTTTCAAATCAATTGTCATGATTTAAATATAAATAACTAGGGACAATGTTATTGATGAATCTAACTGTATAGTATATAAAAAAAAATGGGGGCAAAAGAAGGCCTTTTATTTCAGACATACAAAAGCTAAAAGAAACCAATACTTGGCCCATCACTAAAAGGCATGACAAATATGTACATCAGCATGAAGGAAAAAAACACCAGAAAAAAATATACATCAAAATAAATGAAGGGCAAGGAAAATTGTAGCCATAAGGGTAAATACTCAATAAATTTTTTCTTATTAAAATCTCTTCAAAAAATCATTGAATGTTTAAACAGAAATAATAAAAATATAGTATAATTAGTAAATATGTGAAAGTAAAATGTGTACCAATTTCATAGAGTCCATGAGAATATACATGAATATACATGTGTTGTAAGATTCTTATGCTATATGCAGAATTATATAGAATAACTTGCATGTGGACTGTGATAAGTTGAAGGAAAATGCTATAAATCCTAAAGCAGTCTCCGAAATAATCAAGCAGTGCTAACAAGCCAATGAAGAAAGTAAAGTATTGGGTTGGCCAAAAAGTTCATTCAGGTTTTTCCGAATGTTACAGAACTGAACGAACTTTTTGGCCAACCTAACACAATCATAAAATGTAGTCAGTCGATCCAGAAAAAGGCCTAAAAATACATTAAAAAGGAACAAAGAATGAATGGGACAAAGAAAACAAATAGCATGATCATAGACTTACATTTAATTGTATCAACAGTGACATTGAATATAGGTAATTTAAAACTCCCCAATTAGAGAGACTATCAGATTATAGATTAAGACAACACTTAATTATATGCTTCATACAAGAAACATACTTTAAAGGTTTAAAATTAAAAGAATGGAAAAAGTTATACCATGCTAACACTAATCAAAAGAAAATTGGAATTATATCAGAAAAAGTAGGTTTTGGAGCCAATAATATTACTAGGGATAAAGAAGTTCATTTCATTATAATATGGGGATCAAAAGGGAGTTATGGCCATAAATATGCACCTAATATAAAAGCATCAAAATATATGAATCAAAAACTACGGGAACTCCAAGGAGAAACAAACAAATCTACATTACAATCAGAATTTTCAGTATTCTAATGGATAGAATGAGTAGACAGAAAGTCCATAAGGGCATAGAAGACTTGGACAACACTGTCATTCAACTGGACCTAATTGACATTTATAGGACATTTCACTCAAAAACAGCAGAATATACAGGTTTTTTTCAAATGCACATGGATCATTTACCAAGGTAGTCCATATTGTGGTACATAAATCTCAATGAATTCAAAAGAATTCCAGGCATAAATTAATTAGTAAGTTAATTAAAATAAGTTAATTAATAAGTATGTTTCTGGCAATAATATAATTAAATTAGAAATCAATAACAGAAAGAAATCTGGAAAATTCCCCAAATATTGAGAAACTAAATACATGTCTATATATTCCATGTGTCAAAGACCAACTTCTTAGGGACATTTTTAAATGTTTTAAACAGGAACTGTGAAACACACAACAAACAAAAATGTGTGGAATGCCTCTAAAGTCAGACTTAGAGAGGAAATTCCCAGCACTCCACACATATCAGAAAAGAGAAATACCTCAAATTAATTGCCTCAGTTTTCAATTTAAGAAACTAGGAAGAAAGGGCAAAGTAAACCCAGTGTAAGCAAAAGAAATGACCTAATAAAGGTCAGAATGGAAGTCAGTGAAATGGAAAACAAAAACAATAGAAAAAAATTAGAGGAAACAGATGCACGTTCTTTGAAAAGTTTGATAAACTTGTAAATCTCTAGCCAGACTTAAAAGGAAAAATTTTAAAAAATATATTAGTATAGTAGGCATCAGAGTGGTTTAATTGCTAACAGGTCTACAGGTATAAAATGATACTAAGGAAATATTTTGAACAATTTTATGCCAAATAAGTTGGACAATATAAATGAAATGGATAAATTCCTTGAAGGACACAAACTACCAAAGCTCATTTAAGGAGAAATAGATAACCTGAATAATCTGCTATTTAAAATTTTATTTTGTATTTAGAAATCTTCCCACAAAAATATCTCCAGTTCCTCGGGCTTCATTGTTGAAATCTACCAAACATGTAAGGAAGAAATAATACCAGTTCTACACAACTCTCATTGAAAACTGAAGAGATGGTAGTAATTCCTTTCTCATTCTATGTGGTCAGTATCAGCCTGATACCAAATTTTCAGATGAAAATATCATAAGGAAGAAAAAAACAGAACCATATTTTTCATGAACATAGATACAAAAGGCTAAATACAGTTCACCAAATTGAATTCAACCAAATATAAAAATGAGAGTACATCCTACCAACTAGGATTTATCCCTGGAATGCAAAGGTGGCTTTCTATTCAGAAATCAATCTGTGTAATCATAATAAATCATTAGAGCAAAGCCATGTGATCACCTCAATCACTATAGAAAAGATATTTGAAAATCATATCCATTTTTATAAAACTTTCATTAAACTAGGAATAGAGGAAAATTCCTCAATTTGATAATGAGCATCTACATGAAACCTATAGCAAACAAAGATTAAATGGTAAAGAACTGATGAATATGAATACATTTTTCTCAAGATCAAGAATAAGATACTATGTGTGCTCTCACCACTTCTATTTAACATTGTATTGGAGGATCTAGCCAGTGTAGTTAGGCAAGAAAAAAAAAGAAAGATATCCAGGTTGGGAAAAGAATTAATTTGGATAAAATGTCTATGAAGAAAGTGTGACAGAATCTACACAGAATCTAACAAGTGAGTTGAGCAAGGTTGTAGGATATAAAAAACAATGTACTAGCAATGAAAAATCAGAAATTGATATTTAAAAATGAATATCATTTGTAATAGCATCAAAACATATCACTTAGTTAGAGATAAACATGACAAAAAATGTGCAGGATCTGTACACTAAAAACTGCAAAAATTTACTGAGAGAAATCAAAGAAGATCTAAGTAAATAAACTCTGGGTCAAAATACTCAGTATTATTAAGATGTTAATTCTCAAATTAGAGTTGCCAGATAAAATGCAGGACACCCACTTAAGTTTAAACTTAATGCAACAATTAAAAGTTTTAGAATAAATATATCCCTTTCTGTGTTTTTATTTACTAAATCTGTCAACAGTTCAGGAGATGGATTCTACACAATCCCAATAAAAATTCCAGTAGGATTTTTAGTAAAAATTAGCAAAATTATGTAAAAATAACGTATTCTAAAACTCATGCTGAAATTCCAAGGATCCAGAAGAACCAAAATAACTTTGAAAAGATAGAGCAATGTTAGAGGACTAACAATTTGTGACTTCAAGTCTTATTATAAGGGTACAGACAGTAATGAAGACAATGCAGTATTGATATCAATATGGGCAAGTGGATCAGAGTAGGAAAACAAAGTCTAGAGATAGACCAACACATATATGGTTTATGGTTAAGTGATTTTGACAAATGTGCAAAGGCAGCTCTTTGGAGAATCAATAGTCTTTTCAATAAATGGTGCTAGAACATTTAGAAATCTGTATACCAAAATATCGTCAGTTTGTGACTCTCTATAACAAAATTAATTTAAAGTGGAATATAGTCTGAATATAAAACCTAAAACTCTAAAACTTCTAGAAGGAAACATAGGAGAAAAATCTTTGTGAACTTAGATACAACACAAAAAGTGAAATCCATGAAACAAATCAATAAATTGGGAATTCATCAAAAGTAAAAAAAAATTGAAAGGAATTGTTATCGCTGCCAGCCATATATTGGAAGATAATCTTTGCAAATTATATATCTGACAATGGACTTGTATCTAGAACATATTTGGAACTCTTGATAATAAGAAATAATAATAAAAGAAATAAACCAATTTTAACGTGAACAAAATATTTGAAGACTTAAAAAAAATAAGATAAAAATGGCAAATAAGCACATGAAAATAAATTCAAAATTTTTGTCATTAGGGATATGCAAATCAGTATCACAATGTGATATATACTATTCAAGTAGCTAAAATTAAACAGACTAATCATACAGTGTCTTTGTGAGGATGTGTGACAACTTGAACTGTCATACACTGCTGCTGGGAAAGTGAAATAGTAAAATCACTTAGAAAGCAGTTTGCCAGTTCTTAAAAAGTTAAACATACACTACCATATGTCTATGCAAAGATTTGCAAGTGCATGTTTATAGCAGCTTTTTCTATAAGAGCCCAAATTGGAAATCAGTCTAATGTCCATCAACAGGAGAATGGATAAACAAATTGTGGTACAAGCCTGTAATGGAATCCTACTCAGCAATTATAATGTGTGAACTAAGATACAAACAACATGTATGGATCTCAAGATAATTATGTGGAATGAAAGAAGATATGCTTCCATTTATATAAAATTCTAGAAATTGTAAAGTAACTTTTGACAGAGAATGTATCAGTGATTGTCTAGGTAGAAGGGATAGGGATGGAAATGGGAGAGAGGGAGGAAATTATAAAGGAGCAGAAGAAAGTTTTGGCGGTGACAGCTATGTTTAAAATCTTGCTTGTGGTTATGGTTTCACATATGCCACAACTTAGCAAATTGTAGACTTTGAATATGTGCATTTATACCTGAATAAAGCTGTTAACATGAAAAATAGTGGATACAATATGACTCTGAAGAACGAGTAACACCTGCACATAAAACAATAACCTGGGTTTATATGTGTCCAACATAGATATATCTCAAAAATATAATAACTGCAAATGAATACATATACCAGTTATTATGTATATAACTTAAATATGTAAGTTTCAATTAAGCAGAACCATGATCTGCATGCCTAATGAATACATAGGTGTCCACTGAGTTAAGGAAATCATTTGCTATAAAATATGGGGTCAGTACACACCAGCTGAAGCGAGAGGTCACTCCTGGAAAGGAGCGAGAAGAGATGGGATGAAGCTTTAGTTGTTTCGAAATAATTCTTTTTAAAAAATATATTTAAAAATTTGGCACACTGTTGATTAGCTGTTTTGAGGTGAGAACGTAGATAAGCTTCTATTCTGTTAATGTCTGTCCTTTTTGTAAGCCTGGCTCGGTTCACAGGTAACAGCCATCCAACAACCTACGTGAGGACCTGTGCACTGAGGGCCCTTTGCCCAGAGTGTTTGATACCCAGTGAAGAAAGGAAGGGCTATCCCTGTCTTCAGGGAGCTGCTCATCTAGGGAGGAGAAAGACATTAAGAACAGAATTAAACAGACAGTTATTCAGTTAAATTTGTGAAAAGTGCTGTAAAAGTGAAGTACAGGTGTTGTGAGATCATATATTGGAGGTACCTAATGTCCGGAGGTCAGGGAAAGCTTCTATGAATTGGCAAGATGTCCACAGTGAGGTAAGGCGGAATAGTCTTAGGCGGTGGGGCTGCAGGTGGGGCTGCAGTGAGATACGTGGCTCGCAGTTCTGAAGAGCGAATTTGAAGAGGGACTTGCAACTGTGTTCGTTCACATAACAGTTTCCATAGTTAGTCTTTTTTTGACATTTAATTCACTGTAGTGAGAGAGGCATAAACCTTGATGTTATTAAGAATGTGTTTTTCATTTTTTCAATTGAATTGTACAAATCAATGATATAAATAACTATTCACACTTTTATATTAGGTTAATTCAGACTTTTGTCATTATGAGTTAATCATGGATTAAAAATCAGTATATTGACATGGGAAGGCTGATGGTGTGTCAAATATGTTACCTCTCTCCCATGTAGTAGATTTCTCCTAGATGCTAAAGTTTAACTGGTTGCTTGAACCCTGAAAAACAGGCCAAGTTTTCACCTACAGTGCAGAAAATGTTATTCCGGGATGCTTTACAGTCAGCACATTTTCCACGGTGCCAATGTGGTGATCGTAGCAACTGTTTGATTATTTCAAAAACATGATCAGGGTTGAGTAGACAGTACTGGTAGAACAAATGTATCCTGAGTGCAATATTCCATATGTCAGTGACTGGCCCAAATGGTTATTCTTCCCTGAATACCTTCTGACTAATCCAAATCAGACCAAGATATACAATGTAGCACACATTTCATATTTGCTTTACTGATAACTAAGGAGGAAGCTGTTTGGATTTTAATAAATGCTGACCTCAAATACTTTTGAACAGCAGTTTCTAAATCAGAATCTGTGGCTTGTTTTTGTGGGGAACATGGCTGTTTTTATTGTTAGGTAGACTGTTTTCATAACAAACCAGTGTGTGAGCACCTGCTCTATATTATGTCTTGCCTCATTAGTGTAGAGGCAACCCACACTTTGTAGTACCAATGATTCACTATTAGGATGCAATACAGTACACTATTTAAAAAGATGTTTCTTTAAAAAGATAAGTGAGGATTTCACATTGAATGTTAACTTACACTTGTTTTAAGGAAAAAAATGTATTCAGATTACTCTTAAACAAGTTCTCTTGCTTGACTTAAGTTAGTGGGGATGAGAGCATGGAATAAAGAAAGCATTTGCTTTATTTTTAAAGGTGATTTAGGCCTAATATCAATAGAAAAATAACCTAGCAATTTAAAGAATGAATCAAATTTGGAAAATGTTAAGAAAATCTGATGGATTACCCATTTTAACTGTCAGTACAGAAAATTGTTAAAGTTCTCTTTTGTTACATTTGCTGTGAAGCATTTAAATTGAGGAAGTCATGGATCTAGGGTTCATAAAAATGAAAATTTAGATCCTTGGATCAGAAGTTAATCTTCATATTCTTATTAAAGATTTGTGAGAATGGCCGATTTCTATTTATATGATTTGTGTAGTATTGTTTTCCTAAATTTGTAAGCATGGCAAAAGAATGTAAAATATCCACCTTTAAGAAACATTCTTATGTAAAAATTAATAAATTTCATTGGACTACAATGGCATTTGTTAGTGATTCAAATTAATTTTACATGATTTTGCATCTTTAAACCATCATGACAATACTACTCGTTTTGCTTGGGAGTTGACTTCAACAGATTTCATCACAAATAAGTTCTGAAAGCAATTTTGGTAATGCTCTAGTTGGCCCAATTTTGCTAAGATGAAAACATCCACCATTATGTTAACACTGTCTAATGTTTAGACCAATAAATGCTGTTTACACACGTGCTGAGTCATATCTCCTTTTAAGAATGAGAATGTGTGGTCAAGCTTCAACCTAGGAAGTTATATCAGCCTTACAAATTTTTCTGGGCTTATTTATCATCCTTCAGTTTTCAGTAAGACTGTTTTGAAACTTTCAGAAAGTGTACATAACATGGTCCTTGTTTGGGGTGTCACAGTCCTTTTTCTAAATAGGAAGAGATAGCTACAAGTTTTAGAGGTAGTTCTAATACCTTTAGTCAACAGCCTATATAATTCTTGGTGTAAAAAAGAATATACAATATAACAATAGTTGAATCTGATCTGCTGTGTTCAAGACAAACTTCCTGTGCTTGCTTCCCTGTATTTCAGGTAGTATATCATGTGGTTGGCTTTTACTTTAAATACTTTAAATAACAATTAAAGACCAAATGATAGAGAGGAATTATGATTGATAATAATAAAAGCTAACATTTATCAGGGGTTTAATTACTATATACCATATTTTTTTTAAGCAGTATACTTGGATTATTCAGTTTGATCTACACAACAACCTCATGATAACGGCACTATTATTGCCAGCTCATTTTATCATTGGGAAATGAAATATAGTCAGGTTAAATAACTTGCTCTAGGTCTGCAAGCTATCACAAGCAGGATCTGGATTCAAACAAGAGCAAGCAGTCTAATAATTGCACAGCCTACCCTCTCCACATGAGGCTGTACTACTGCTGCTGATCAGCACCTTGGTTTTGTGAAGCTCTAGTACTAAGCAAATGTACTGAGTTCATTAAATATACATTACTGTAAATGAGATGACTTGGTAGCTAGATGTAGGCTAAATTCCACTTTTTGCCTATTCATATTTTTGCATTTTTCATGGTAAGTTCAGGATAGAGAATCCCATTTACTCTAAACCTTATGAGAAGAAAATGAACAAAATAGGTACTAAATTCAATTTAGCAAGCAATCTGCTCTTGAAATTGTTATTTTGGGAGACCTAGGAATTTTTCCAAAAGATCTGACCAAGGAGATAATGCACAGAGATTGAAAATGAAACATATAATTGTGAGACTGATGGTGGATGTATAGCATTAAAAAGTAAGCTGAATGTTAACAGCAATGTCTTCTCTATTCATATTTTATGTTGTATTATTTATTTCTGCTGAGTCACAATATAAGGATAACCTGGTGTTGAAAAACAAGAAAATCGCAGTACATTTCAGAGGTAGTTTTTTCTTTCAGTTTTATTGAGATATAATTGACTTAGAGCACTGTATTAAGTTTAGGGTATACAGCATAACGATTTGACTTACATACATTGTGAAATCATTATCACAGTAAGTTTAGTGAGCGTCGTCATCTCATACATATACAAAATTAAAGAAAGAAAAAATATTTTTCCTTGTGATGAGAACTCTTAGGATTTACCCTCTTCACAACTTTCATATATAACATACAGCAGTATTAATTATATTTACTGTGTTGTACATCACATCCCTAGTACTTATCTTATAACTGGAAGTTTGTACCTTTTGACTGCCTTCATCCAGTTCCCCCTCCCTGACCCTTGACTGTGATAATCATAAATCTGATCTCTTTTTCTATGAGTTTGTTTCTGAAGTATAATTGACCTGTAACACTATGTTAGTTCCTGTTACACACCACAGTGATTTGATATTTCTATACATTTCAAAATGATCACCAGGATAAGTCTAGTTATGTCACCATGCAAAGATATCACATTGTTATTCACTACATTCCCCATGCTGTACACTTCATACTCATGACTCATTTATTTTGCAACTGTAAGCTTGTACCTCTTAATCTCCCTCACCTATTTCTTTCTTCCTCCCACTATCTTCCTCTCTGGCAAACACCTCTTTGTTCTCTGTATCTATATCTGTTTATGTTATGTTATGTTTGTTCATTTGTTTTGTTTTTAGATTCCACATATAAGTGAAATTATATAGTATTTTGTATTTTTCTGACTTATTTCACTTAGCATCATAACGTCTAGGTCCATCCATGTTGTAGAAAATGGCAAGATTTCATTCTTTTTTATGGCTGAGTTTTTTATATATATATAATCACATCTTCTTTATCCATTCATTTATTGATGGGCAGTTAGGCTGCTTCCATATCTTAACTATTGTAAATAATGCTGCAGTGAACACAGGGTTGCATGTATCTTTTAGAATTAGTGTTTTTGTTTTCTTCAGATAAACACCCAGGAGTGGAATTGCTGGGTCATATAGTAGTTCTATTTTTAATTTTTTGAGGAATCTCCCTACTGTTTTCCATAGTGGCTGCACCAATTTACATTTCCACCAACAGTGAGGGTTCTCGTTTCTCCACATCCTTTCCAACACTGTTATTTCTTGTCTTTTTGATAATAGCCAGTATGACAGGTGTGAGGTGATATCTCACTGTGGTTTTGATTCACATTTCCCTGATGATTAGCCACATTGAGCATCTTTTTCATGTGCCTGTTGGCCATCTATATGTCTTCTTTGGAAAAATGTCTGTTCAGATCCTCTGCTCATTTTTTAATTGAGTTGTTTGGGGTATCCTTTGATGTTGAGTTATGTGCATTCTTTGCATATTTTAGGTATTGATCTCCTATTGGATACATCATTTGCAAATATATTCTCCCATTAAACAGGTTGCCTTTTCATTTTGTTGATAGTTTTTCCCTGTCCAAAAGCATTTTAGTTTGACCTAGTCCCATTTGTTTATTTTTGCTTTTGCTTCTTTTGCCTGAGGAGGACATATCCAAAAAAACTACTACTAAGACTGATACCAAAGAGCTTACTGCGTATTTTTCTTCTAGAAGTTTTATGATTTTCAGGTCTTACGTTTAAGTCTTTAATCCATTTTGAATTTATTTTTGTGCATGTTGTGAGAAAGTAGTCCAGTTTGATTCTTTTGCATGTAGCTGTCCAGTTTTCCCAACACCATTTATTAAAGAGTCTGTCTTTCCCCCAATGTATATTCTTGTCTCCTTTGTCATAGATTAATTGCCCATGTAAGTGTGGCTTCATTTTTGGGCTCAGAGGTATTTTTTGCATGTTTATTAACTAACCTAACTAGAAAGCACTTTGGATTATATAACGTGTATTCATTATTCTGAAATATCAAAAGCTCTTGATCTAAAGATATTAAAATCCTGTTTTAATACTTGTAAGCATTTTCCTAGGAAGTGATTGTTTATAACCAATTCTCTCTCTGGGAAAGATCCTTGTTTTGTGGGGCCTAGAAAATATTCAATTTCAGGCCCTGATTACTCAAGAAAATGAATAAGAATTAGGAATATGAAAACAGGTAGAAATATGGATGTATATTTAGGATGAGAAAAAGTCACAACAAAATACAAATTTTAAGAGACTGATAAATATTACAAATGTCTCAAAATTCAGCAAACTTAATAATATTCTTACTAACGACCTAACTTATCAATATTATATTTTTTCCCACATTTTTGGCTGCATACCTTTTGATCACCTCTTCATATGCAAAATTTTATAATATTTTCTATAGAAAAAATGAAATGATAATTCAGTCTTTCCTCTAGCATAATTGATTGAAGTGTGTGTATGTATAATTATTACGAGTTTAGAAAAGTATCTTTTAGCTTTACAACTAATTCTTGATAAAGTTATATATAAATTTATGAGATTGTTTTTAAATTTAGGTAAACTTCTCTCAGGTTTCTTTCATGTATGAGCTGTTAGATTTCAGGGGATTTCAAAGTTTCCTAAGCAGTGACTAATCCTAAATATTCTGATTTTATGATACTCATTAGCTAGCTTGTGGCTGAAGAGAAAGCATACTTAGTGTTTTCTGCAGTATTTGTAGACGTCAATATTTTGTGTAAAATTATCAAGAAATTTAATGTTTTTCTAGCATGTCCATAATTCTGTCCTCTTCTTTAATTGGATTCACAAATAACCAAAGTACCTGATATTACTTTTATTTGAAAATTTTTTTCTCTTAATAAAGTTAGCTTATGCATAATCTGACAAAGTTTGGTATAATTTATTTCTAAATGTCAGAATAGTTTCTTTTGACTTGATTTCATTGCTTATGTTTGTCACCTTTGTCCCATACCCATTAAATTTTCTCCTGAATATTCTTTCAGTTTTTCAAAAATGGATTCAAAGATGACTTAAACAGCTGACTTTTCTATACAAACAAATTGAGCCCACATGGCCCTCTTGCTTTACTGAAATATTCCAAGATTTAATTTACAGTGGAATACTTGAGCTTTATTAAATATTTCATTTCCATCAAAACAGTAATAAAAATATAGTGCATTTTAAATTATACATGCTCTGTTATATATTCTTGATATTCCTCTCTTGACAGGAGAGAACTGTTTTGCGGAGGTGGAAATGAAAACTGATCCTCTGTGTACAGGTTTACACCTCTGATGTTTGGAGGAATTTTCCCCAGACTAAGTTCTGATATTGTACATTTTAAACTTTGTTTCTCCTCCATTATCCATATTTACACTTCTACACTATACACATATATGCTTCTGGGCACAGTACATGTGCTTCTGTAAAGCACATCCCTATCACTCTACAATCTCTAGCCAAGCCCCTTCTTGTCACAGTGCCACTTGAGTTTGCCAAATGGATGGGAGGAGAATTCCTCATCTATGCACCATGAAAGGGGGTTGTGGGGCAATGTCTAACAGTCACTCAGCGATACATGCAGGTGACTCTGAGCCATGTAAATATATCCTATGACATCCAAACTAACTATACCCCTAACTCAACTTTCCCTTAGCCACATGCCAGAAACCCTGGCCTTGCCATGCCCCTGCTACAAAGGGAAGAGGGACAGAGGGGAGCGGAGAGCTGAGTGGAAAGACATATGGACTGTGGCTACATTTGTGCTATAACATAACAGTTGACACATTGCAACAGAGACCTTATATCTCACAAAGTCGAAAATATTTACTTTCTGGCCCTTTACAGAAAAAGTTGGGCAACCCTTGTCTAAACTATACACTCATTGAAAATAATAAAATAGAATGATATTGTGCACTTGTAATTATATCTTTGACATATTGTTAGATTAAGAAAAATAAGTAGCTGAACAATACGCATAATGGAAATATTTTGGAATACCCTCTTCATCTCCAAATCATTACATATTTATAATTTCTAAGGAGACCTAGGTATGGAGGATGTACAACAGAATGTGAATGGTGACTGTTTGTGGGCATGAAATTTAAAGAATGGCAGGTACTTTTAAATTAACTCTTTGGTTTCTGAATGCAGTGTTCAGTATGTTCAATGGTTAGTTTTTGTTGCAATTAACATATATTACTATTAACGTTTAAAATAGAATTAATTAAAAAATAAAATCTTACCATTGTAAAAACTAGCAATGACCAAGCTGTTGCCCTCCTACTCTACCATCTATCTACCGATTGCCTACTTAACCACCTATTCATATCTGCCTGCATTTCATATTTTCCTGCATCCCAAAGCTTCCTCTTGGTTCCCTTTTCTTTTTACCTAATAAATATTTCAGTGAGAGTCTTTATATTTCCAAAAAGGCCTTACATTTTCCGTCACTCTAGAATGAGAATTTAACTCATTAGTAAAATGCTTGATTGGTGGTTAGATCCCCTATGTAATTTGTAATTATTATTCCATTGTCCTGTGGAATCTGTCATTTCCTCCTGCTCCCTTCAAAATAGCATCTAATATTTTTCTTTTTTCCTTGGTATTCTGGAGTCCGCACATTCTCTATCTAGGAATAAAAATATTTTCTTTCTCATCTATTATAGTAAATCAGTAAAATTCTCAGCCATTATCTCTTCAGGAAGTACTTCACCAATATTTCTTTCTTAGTTTTTAGAATTCCTATTAGGCTTATATTGGAGCTGCTTAATATATTCTTTTAACTTTCTTCATTGTTTTTCATAGATTGATCTTTCTATGCTTTTTTTGTTTACTTTCTCTTTAGTTTTGTATTTATCCAGTCTACTTCATTAGTGATTACATTTTTTATTTTCATATTTTTATGTTTAATATAAATATAATATAACTGTATCTGACTCTTATTCACCATTCTGCTAAATAATTCATGTTTTTTTTTGTTTATTTTTTTTTTTTTTTTTTTTTTTTTTTT